>NC_051316.1:252908-520083 GCF_015220235.1 Choloepus didactylus | reverse complement strand
GAATGGATTTCCAGTCAGGGTTGGGATCTTTCTTTAACTGAGAAATAGGAATCCAAGAATCAATACCCTCTTATTTAGCTGCACATAAGTTATTGATATTACCTGATAATGTCCTTTCCAGTGAGGTTGGAGTGAATCTTTATGTATGTAACTTTTCCACACAGTTGCCAGGGTGAAGATTGTGATTTAGAAAATCTTCATCTCTCAGGAGCATGGTGTAGAGGGATTTTCCACAAATGATTAATTTTTAAGGTTTAGATTAGTTCCTGAAAATATGATACCATATTCCTTTTATTGAGGCAAGATTTGTGTATTCCATAGTTTATTTTCACAGTTATCTCTGGTAAAATTTCAAGTGAAGATAATATGCTTTCCGGACTGAATGGATCATATATTTAATAAGACTGTATAAAGACTTTTGATCATGGTTAGAGTGAGGGAGTCCATGAATTTAGCTAACTTAGTTTCATTGCATCATTTTATTTCTATTAAGGCTGAGGAATGGGGGGTGCTAGTCACAATGAAACTCTTGCAAATTAGAGAATATTTTGAATATTTTCTTTATCATTTGACCTATAATGTGGTTTACTGGATCATTGTGAAATTCTGAGGGAATTTGCCAATTTGGATTTCTCCTAATATTTTTGTGATGTTAGCAGCTATAGCTTGTTTAGAGGAAAGGGCCTTCATTCCCATGAGAGTATATACAAATAATTATTAAAACATATTTATAGGAGAATGAGGAAGATGATGGATTAAAGAAGTGTATGTTTTAGTTTCTCCTCCAGGGAAGTAGGTTAGAAAGCCAGGAACTGCATAGACTGGACACCACAGAGCAATTTTGACTTTGGGCATACTTCATACAACTCTCATGAACATGTGGAACTGATGAGATCAGTGAAATCTGTAAGTTTTTGTGGCCAGAGGATCTCAGCCTCTCCCTGCCAGGCTCAGTCCCATGGGAGGAGAGACTACCAGTTTTGGGAATGAGCAGAGAGAACTGCAGTTGTGGCTCTAATCAGAAACTCATTCTACTGATCCAAACTCCAATCATAGATAGACTGAGACCAGACACCAGAGAATCTGAGAGCAGCCAGCCCAGCAGAGAGGAGATAGGAATAGCAAAAAACAGCAAGAAAAACCCAAAAAGAAAAAGCAGAGGCTTTTGGAGTTCTGGTGAACATAGAAAGGGGAAGGGCAGAGCTCAGGCCCTGAGGCTCATATGCAAATCCAGAAGAAAAATTGTCTCTCTGCCCCCTGGACCTTTCCTTAATGACCCTAATTGCTTTCTCTCTTAGCATTTCAATAACCCATTAGATCTGCAAGGAGAGCCCTTTTTAATCTTTTTTTCTTTTTCTAAAACAATTGCTCAAAGAAGGTCAATACAGAAAACTTCAAAGACTTGCAATTTGGGCAGGTCAAGACAAGAGCAGAAAAAAAGAGAGCTCTGAGACAAAAGGCAATAATCCAGTGGCTGAGAAAATTCACTAAACACCACAACTTCCCAAGAATAGGGGGGTGTTCATTCACAGCCATCACCCTGGTGACAGGAAACACTCCTGTCCATTGCTGGCCCCATAGCAGAGAGCTGCCCCAGACAACAGAGTGTGATGGAAGTGCTTCCAATAACATGCAAACACCACAAAATTGGGTGTGGACATTAGCATTCCCTGCACCCTCAGCTTGTTGTCCCAGAGTTGGTGAGGTGGAGCAGTGTGAATAAACAAGCCCCATTCAGCCATAATTTCAGCAGACTGGGAGCCCCCCTACACAGTCCTGCAGCCCAGAACTGCCCTATGGGGATGGCACTCACCTGTGACATAGCAAGTCATCTCTCAACAGAGGACCAGGGGGTCCACAGCCTAAAAGAGGGACCCACTCACAAGTCTCAGGGGCCATACGCCAATACCAAGGTCTTGTGGGTCAGTTGCAGAGACAAACTGTGGCAGGACTGAACTGAAGACTATTGCAGCAGCTTTAAAACTCCAGGAACACCAGGGACATTTGATTGTCAGAACCACACCCCCCTCCCTTACCATCCAGACACATGCCCCATAAACAGGGTGGGCAACACCAACTACACATGCAAGCTTGGTACATCAATTGCACCTGACAAGACTCACTCCTCCACTCACCATCAAGGCAAAGCAGGGGAGAACTTGCTTGAGCAGAACAGGTGGCTCATGGACGCCACCTGTTTGTTAGTTAGAGAAAGTGTACTCCATGAAGCTGTAGAGCTGACAAATTAGAGATAAGGATTTCAATTGGCCTACAAAACCTAAAAGAACCCTATCAAGTTAGCAAATGCCAAGAGGCCAAAAACAAAAGAAAAATTTAAAGCATATGAAAAAAACCAGATGATATGGATAACCTAAGCCCAAGCACCCAAATCAAAAGATCAGAGGAGACACAGTACCTAGAGCAACTAATCAAGAAACTAAAGATGAATGATGAGAACATGGCATAGGATATAAAGGACATGAGGAAGAGCATAGCACAGGATATAAAGGACATCAAGAAGATCCTAGAAGAGTATAAATAAGACATTGCAAGACTAAATAAAAAAATAGATGGTCTTATGGAAATTAAGGAATTGTTGACCAAATTAAAAAGATTCTGAATACTCATAGTACAAGACTAGAGGAAGTTGAACAATGAATCAGTGACCTGGAAGATGACAGAATGGAAAATGAAAGCAGAAAAGAAAGAATGGGGAAAAATTCAAAAAAATCAAAATGGACTTCAAGGATATGAAAGATAATATAAAACATCCAAATGTAAGACTCATTGGTGTTCCAGAAGGGGAAGAAAAGGGTAAAGGGCTAGGAAGAATATTCAAAGAAATTGTTGGGGAAAACTTCCCAAATCTTCTAAACACCATAAATACACAAATCTTAAATGCCAAGTGATCTTCAAATAGAATAAATCCAAATAAACCAACTCTGAGACATATTCTGATCACACTGTCAAATATGGAAGAGAAAGAACAAGTTCTGAAAGCAGCAAGAGAAAAGCAATTCACCACATACAAAGGAAACATTATAAGACTAAGTAGTAACTACTCAGCAGCCACCAAGGAGGTGAGAAGGCAGTGGCATGACATATTTAAAATTCTGAGTGAGAAAAGTTTCCAACCAAGAATACTTAATCCAGCAAAGCTGTCCTTCAAATTTGGAGGGAGAGCTTAAATTTTTCACAGACAAACAAATGCTGAGAGAATTTGCTAACAGCAGACCTCCCCTACTTCAGATACTAAAGGGAGACCTACAGGCAGAAAAACAAAGAAAAGAGAGAGAGACATGGAGAAAGGTTCAGTATTAAAGAGATTTGGTATGGGTACGTTAAAGGATATTAATAGAGAAGGAAAAAAATATATGACAAACATAAACCAAAGGATAAGTTGGCTGATTCAAGAAATGCCTTCACGGTTATAACATTGAATGTATAATGGATTAAACTCGTCAATTAAAAGATATAGATTTGCAGAATGGATAAAAAAATGAACCATCAGTATGCTTCATACAAGACTCATCTTAGACACAGGGACACAAAGCAATTGAAAGTGAAAGGATGGAAAAAATATTTCATGCAAACTACAGCCAAAAGAAAGCAGGTGTAGCAATATTAACCTCAGATAAAATAGACTTTAAATGCAGGGATATTTTGATAGACAAAGAAGGCCACTACATATTAATAAGGGGAAATTCATCAAGAAGAAATAACAATCATCAATGTTTATGCAGCCAACAAAGGAGCCACAAAATACATGAGAGAAACACTGGCAAAACTAATGGAAGCAATTGATGTTTCGACAATAATTGCAGGAGACTCCAACACATCACTCTCTACTATAGATAGATCAACCAGACAGAAGACCAATAAGGAAACTGAAAACCTAAACAATCTGATAAATGAATTGGATTTAACAGACATATAAAACATTACATCCCAAATCTCCAGGTGTCACATTCTTCTCTAGTGCTCATGGAACTTTCTCCAGAATAGATCATATGCTGGGACATAAAACAAGGTTCAATAAATTTAAAAAAAGATTGAAATTATTCAAAGCACATTCTCTGACCACAGTGGAGTACAATTAGAAGTCAATAACCATAAGAGTCTTAGAAAATTCATAAAAACCTGAAGGTTAAACAGCACATTCCTAAACAATCAGTGGGTTAAAGAAGAAATAGAAAGAGAAATTGCTAAATATATTAAGATGAATGAAAATGAGAACACAACATATCAAAACCTATGGGATGCAGCAAAAGTAGTACTGAGGGGGAAATTTATAGCAATAAATGCATATATTAAAAAGGAAGCAGGAGCCAAAATCAAAGAACTAATGGGTCAACTGAAGAAGCAAGAAAATGAACAGCAAACCAATCCTAAACCAAGCAGAAGAAAAGAAATAACATGGATTAAAACAGAAATAAATGACATAGAGAATAAAAAAACAATAGAGAGGATCATTAACACCAAAAGATAGTTCTTTGAGAAGATTTACAAGACTGACAAGCCCCTAGCTAGATTTACAAAATCAAAACGAGAGAAGACCCATCTAAACAAAATGATGAATGAGAAAGTTGACATTACTGCAGATCCCAAAGAAATTAAAAAGAATTGTAAGAGGATACTATGAACAACTGTATGGCAACAAACTGGATAATGTAGAGAAAATGGACAATTTCCTGGAAACATATGAACAACCTAGACTGACTAGAGAAAAAACAGAAGACCTCAACCAACCAATCACAATCAAAGAGATCCAATCAGTCATCAAAACTGTCCCACAAATAAATGCCCAGGTCTAGATGGTTTCACAGGGGAATGCAACCAAACTTTCCAAAAGAACTGACACCAATCTTAAACTCTTTCAAAACATCAAAGAAAATGGAACACTACCTAACTCATTTTATGAAGCTAACATCAATCTAATAACAAAACCTGGCAAAGATGCTAGAAAAAAGAAAACTACCAGCCAAACTCCCTAATGAATATAGATGCAAGAATCCTCAACAAAATACTTGCAAATTGAATCCAAAGACACATTAAAAAAATCATACACCATGACCAATTGGGGTTAATTCCAGGCATGCAAGGATGGTTCAGCATAAGAAAATCAATGAATGTATTACAACACATTAACAAATCAAAAGGGAAAAATCAAATGACCATCTCAATAGATGCTGAAAAAGCATTTGACAAAATCCAACATCCTTTTTTGATAACAACACTTCAAAAAGTAGGAATTGAAGGAAACTTCCTCAATATGGTAAAGAGCATATATGAGAAACCCACAGCCAGCATAGTACTCAATGGTGAGAGACTGAAAACCTTCCCCCTAAGATCAGGAACAAGACAAGGTGCCTGCTATCACCACTGTTATTCAACATTTTGCTGGAAGTGCTAGCCAGGGCAATCCAGCAAGACAAAGAAATAAAAGGCATCCAAATTGGAAAGGAAGAAGAAAAACTGTCATTGTTTGCAGATGATATGATCTTGTATCTGGAAAACCCTGTGAAATCCATGATACAGCTACTAGAGCTAATAAACAAATTTAGCAAAGTAGTGGGATACAAGATTAATGAACATGTCAGTAATGTTTCTGTATCCTAGAAATGAACAAACTGAAGAGACACTCAAGAAAATGATACCATTTTCAATAGCAGCTAAAAAAATCAAGTACCTAGGAATAAACTTAACCAAAGATGTAAAAGACATATACAAACAAAATTACATAACTCTACTAAAAGAAATAGAAGAGGACCTTAAAAGATGGAAAAATATTCCATGTTCATGGATAGGAAGGCTAAATGTCATTTAGATGTCAATTCTACCCAAACTCATCTACAGATTCAATGCAATCCCAATCAAAATTCCAACAACCTAATTGCAGACTTGGAAAAGCTAGTTATCAAATTTATTTGGAAAGGGAAGATGCCTTGAATTGCTAAAGTCACTCTAAAAAAGAAAATCGAAGTGGGAGGACTTACACTCCCTGACTTTGAAGCTAATTATAAAGCCACAGTTGTAAAAGCAGCATGGTACTCACACAAAGATAAACATATTGATCAATGGAATAAAACTGAGAATTTGGAGATAGACCCCCAGATCTATGGCTGACTGATCTTTGATAAGGTCCCCAAAGTCACTGAGCTGGGTCATAATGGTCATTTCAACAAATGGGGCTGGGAGAGTTGGATATCCATATCCAAAAGAATGAAAGAGGACCCCTGCCTCACATCCTACAGAAAAATTAACTCAAAATGGACCAAAGATATCAATATAAAAGAAAGTACCATAAAGATAATGTATGAAAACATCTTCAAGACCTTGTATTAGGCGGTCACTTCCTAGACTTTACACCCAAAGCACAAGCAACAAAAGAAAAAATAGATAAATGGGAACTCCTCAAGCTTAGAAGTTTCTGTACATCAAAGGAATTTCTCAAAAAGGTAAAGAGGCAGACAACTCAATGGGAAAAATTCTTTGGAAACCATGTATCTGACAAAAGACTGATATCTTGCATATATAAAGAAATCCTACAACTCAATGATGAAAGTACAGACAGCCCAATTATAAAAGGGGCAAAAGATATGAAAAGACAGTTCTCTGAAGAGGAAATACAAATGGCCAAGAAACACATGAAAAAATGTTCAGCTTCACTAGCTATTAGAGAGATGCAAATTAAGACCACAATGAGATAGCATCTCATACCAATTAGAATGGCTGCCATTAAACAAACAGGAAACTACAAATACTGGAGGGGATGTGGAGAAACTGGAACTCTTATTCATTGTTGGTGGGACTGTGTAATGGTTCAGCCACTCTGGAAGTCTGTCTGGCAGTTCCTTAGAAAACTAGATATAGAGATACCCTTCGATCCAGTGATTGCACTTCTTGGTATATACCCGGAAGACCAGAAAGCAGTGACATTAACAGAAATCCGCACACCAATGTTCATAGCAGCATTATTCACAATTGCCAAGAGATGAAAACAACCCAAATGTCCTCAACAGATGAGTGGATAAATAAAATGTGGAATACTGCACGGCAGTAAGACGGAACGATGTCATGAAACATATGACAACATGGATGAACCTTGAAGACATAATGCTGAGCAAAATAAGCCAGGCACAAAAAGAGAAATATTATAAGCTACCACTAATGTGAACTTTACAAAATGTAAAACAAATGGTTTATAATGTAGAATGTAAGGGAAATAGCGATAGAGAGCAATTAAGAAAGTGGGAACAATAATCCAATAAGAACATATAAGCTATCATGGGTAAATTTAACATTCTGGGAATGCCCAGGAATGACTATGTTCTGTTAATTTCTGATGGGTATAGTAGGAACAAGTTCACAGAAATGTTGCTATATTAGGTTACTTTCTTGGGGTAAAGTAAGAACATGTTGGAAGTAAAGTAGTTATCTTAGGTTAGTTGTCTTTTTCTTACTCCCTTGTTATGGTCTCTTTGAAATGTTTTTTTATTGTGTTTCTTTTTAATTTCTTTTTAATTTTTTTTATTTTTCATACAGTTGGTTTTAAAAAAAGTTTAAAAAAACAATGAAAAAATATGCAAAGCACCCTTGAGGAGTGGGTGGAGAATGCAGGGGTATTGGCCTGCTCCACCTCAATGGTTGCTAGCATGCCCACAGACATAGGGGACTGGTGGTTTCATGGGCTGAACACTCTACCACAGGATTTGCCCTTGGGAAGACTGTTGCTGCAAAGGAGAGGCTAGACCTCCCTATAATTGTGCCTAAGAGCCTCCTCCCGAATGCCTCTTTGTTGCTCAGATGTGGCCCTCTCTCTCTAGCTAAGCCAACTTGAAAGGTGAAATCACTGCCCTCCCCCCTATATGGGATCATACACCCAGGGGAGTGAACCTCCCTGGCATCGTGGAATATGAAGCTTGGGGAGGAATTTAGACCCAGCATCATGGGATGGAGAACATCTTCTTGACCAAAAGGTGGATGTGAAAAGAAATGGAATAATCATCAGTGGCAGAGAGATTCCAAAAGGAGCTGAGAGGTCACTCTGGTGGGCACTCTTACGCACACTTTAGACAACCCTTTTTAGGTTCTAAGGAATTGGGGTAGCTGGTGGTAGATACCAGAAACTATCAAACCGCAACCCAGAACCCATGAATCTTGAGGACAATTGCATAAAAATGTAGCTTATGAGGGGTGACAATGGGATTGGGAAAGCCATAAGGACCACACACGCTTTTGTCCAGTTTATGGATGGATGAGTAGAAAAACAGGGGAAGGAAACAAACAGTCAAAGGCCCCCAGTGTTCTTTTTTACTTTAATTGCTCTTTTACACTTTAATTATTATTCTTGTTATTTTTGTGTGTGGAAATGAAGGTGTCAGCGATTGATTTTTGTGATGAATGTACAACTATGTAATGGTACTGTGAACAATCGAATGTATGATTTGTTTTGTATGACTGTGTGGTATGTGAATATATATCAATAAAATGAATATTAAAAAAACATATTTACAGCTTTTGGATGGGGAGGTTAACATTTTACCAGTATTTCATAAGTCGTATTATGAATAATTTCTAAAATTGCTTCCTGGATACCATTAATGAGGACTGGTTTCTCATTTGTGTGAAACCTTATTTTAATTTCAGGTTCATAAAAGCAGGCAGTATTTTTCCATTTTTTAAAAATCTGAGAAAGAGCATTTTGTTGAGTCACAAAGAGTATTTGCTTTTGTTTACAATAGACATATTTGGTGAAAAAGTCTTTGCAGAAACAGGAATATGTTAGAATTTGTCACTGCACTGCATGTGGCTGTACCTGCCATGTGGGTGCCAGTGTTTTTCTTTTTTACCAAGAATGACCAGGAATTTTAATTATAGTCAAAACCTTTAGTAAGAGTATAGCCTCTGGCAGTGACATAATAGCTATTTATATTTTTCCTACATTTGAGGTTTAAAACTTCTTTGTTTCCAAAACTTCTTCAAATCATCAACAGCAAGGACATATGCAATATAACTATATATATTTGTTGTTTTTCTTTATCCAAAAAAATAGACTGTTGTAAGGCCAAAATGTTCAGCTTGCTGGTCTGACTTGGCATTAGGTAAGGAATTTGCTTATACTATTTCATGGTTAGAGGTATTAGCATAGGCCACACAATAGATTACTGAGTTTTTAAGGAAGGAATCTTCTGTATATCAGATAACATCTGCATTGTCAATTAGGGTTTCATGTTAACCCATTCAAGGGTTGTGTTGATTTGGATTTCTATGTACCCCATAGAAGCTATGTTATTTTTATCCGATCTTGTTGGTGCAGACCTATTGTGAGTGGGACATTTTTTATTAGATTGATTCCATGGGCATGTGATCCAACCCATTCAAAGTGGGTCTTAGTCCTCTACTGGAGTCCTTTTAGAGAGCTCACAGCAAGAGAGAGCTTAGAGAAGCTAAGAGAGATATTTTAGGGAGAAGCTAAAATATGTAACCAAGAGTTTGCCTCAGTAGAGGCAGGAAGCACCCACAGGAGCTGAGAGAAGCTAAGACAGAAGCTCAGAGACATTTTGGAGAAAGCCATGGAAACCAGAAGCTAAACCCAGTAGAGGAAATGCAGACTCTGGCCATGAGCCTTCCCATGTGAGAGAGGAACCTAGATGCCATCAACAATTCCACAGACGAGGAAACTTACCCTTGATGCCTTAACTAGGATATTTCCATGGCATTAGACCTGTAAAATTGTGAACATATAAACCCCATTTGTAAAAGCCAATGCATTTCTGGTATATTGCATTTCAGCAGATTTAATGTACCAGAGCATGGAGTTAACAATTGGTCAGTTAAAACAATGCAGCTGTGAGTAGTTTCATCAGTAATAGTAAGAATTAAAGTAACAGAATTAAAAGTACCAACAAAGGAGATATTGGGAGATGAACTTAGGAGAAATTTGAAAGAAGTTAACCTGTTGATAGAGAGGTGTTAAGTGTGATGAGACTTAAGAAAGTTTTCAACAGAATGAGGGACATAAACAGTTAATGTATATCTCATAACAAATTTTTCAATTGATTCTAAAAGTTTTGCAGTCAAGTTGTATCAATTGACACCATGCAATGGGAAAGCCCTTTGGCTATGGCACCTAACTGCTTGCTATCAATGTAGTTGTCTCTATGCTTTTGAGTAAGAACACATAAGGAATTCCATTTTCATTCAAGGACAAAGAGAAAAAAAGGTAATTTATAATTTGTGTGTCCCAGAGCAGGAGTGCTGAGGAAAATATGCTTTATTACCTTAAAGAGATTTTGACTAGTTTCATCCCTAATAAGGGGTTCAATTATTTCAGTTTTAAGTAAGCCATGAAAGAAAATTCATGAACCCAGTTTCTACAATATTCTAAAAGGGCTAAAAGTCCTCTTACTTGATGTTTGGTTTTGGGGAAAGGTAAGCTTAGAGTGATTTTGATTTGGTCAAAATCTAGGAGGAGGCTAGGTGGGCAAGGAAAGGTGGGGCAGAGCTAATGTAGCTAATGACAGCAAGCAGTGTAGAGAATAAATGTGTTGGAAAAGAATTTTAAAGAGTGTGGAGTTTAAATGTTATTTCCTTGAGTGAAAGAATGATAATATACATGGACTTAATTTTGGTTCAAGGAGTGCCAAATTAATTTTCCACTTTTGGGAGAAAGACGTGTGCTTGGAAAAATAAAGGGACATCTGATCTAAAAAGGTGAATTGTGACAGAGGGAACTAACAAAAATTGATGGTTACCTTCTAAAAGCACCTATTTGAAAAGAAATAAGGAGTGATTTAAAGATAGCCATAGGTTTACTGGACACTTTCAGCATTAGAATTGTTTCTTTACTCCTGCAAGGAGTGTTAATGGGGATGGTAGAATTGAAAACAGAAAAAGTGGCCCCACTATATCATATCTATGTCACCTAAAGATGTGGTTTGGAAAATTGGAAAAACCCTTTGCATTACCATGGAGCAGACTTAGTAGTTGCATTGAAAAGGACCTTGCCTTCTAAGAGACCAAAGTGAGCATTCAGGGGACTGCTACCATTTTCAGGTTTTGCTTTTTTATTTTTTAGGCTTTTAAAATGATTATTTTTTTAATTAAAAACATATTAGGGTCCCAGAAAAGTCATGTAACAAACAGAACACTCACATATACACCCACTTCTTACAATTTGGATTACTGTGGTAGCTTTGTTACAATTGATGAAAGAATATTAAAATACTGCTTTTAACTGTATTCTACAGTTTACATTAGGTGTATTTTATTCCCATATACTACCCTTTTAGTAACATCTTTCATTAATGTCATATATTTGTATAATTCATGAAGGTATATTCAACCCCAGCCCATCATCCACAACAGCGTTCACTGTATTATAGTCCCATGTTTAACTTCAGACTTAATTCCAGTAACATACACGATCCCAAATTTCCCTTTGAATCACATTCACATGCTAAAATAATTCAGCATGGTTAAGTACACTCACAACAATGTGCTACCATAACCACCATCAATTTTCAAACATTTACAATCACCCTAAATAGAAATTCCATGCAAACTAAGCATCAGCTCCCCAATCTCCACCCCAATCTATCTCTTGGTAATGTATATTCTAGATTCTAACTCTATGAATTTGCATATTATAATTAGAAAATATCAGGGAGATCATACAATATTTGACCTTTTTTGTCTGGATTATTTTACTTAGCATAATGCCATCGATGTTCCTCCATGTTCTCATATGAATAAGGACTTTATTTCTCTTTATGGTCTAATAATAATCTATTGTATGTATAGATCACATTTTCTTTATCCATTCATCAGTTGATCGACACTGGGGTTGCTTCCATCTTTTGGGAATTGTGAAGAATGACACTGAACACTGATGTGCAAATGTCTGTGTCCCTGTTTTCCATTCTTCTGGATATCATATGGTATATCCTATACTTTGCTTCCTGATGAACTGCCGAACCCTCTTCCTTAGTGGATGTACCATATTACATTCTCACCAACAATATATCAGTTCACCAATTTCTCCAAACCTCCTCTAACACTTGTAAATTTTTGTTCTTTTTCAAACAGTACCTTCTAGCTGCTGTGAAATGATATTGCATTTTTTTATTTGCATTTCCTAATAGCCAGTGATGCTGAGTATCTTTTTGTGTCCTTTTTAGGCATTTGTATTTCCTCTATAAAAAAATGGTTATCCAAGTCTTTTGCCCATTTTTTTAAAATTTTGTTGCTAATCTTTTTTATTGTTGAGTTGTAGGTTTAATTCATATGTTCTGGATATTAAACCCATATTACGCATATTGCTTTAAAATATTTTCTCCCATTTAGAAGCTACTCTCTTCATTTTCATAACAATCCATTGAATCTTAAAATGTTGAACTGTAATAAAGTAGTCTTGTTATATGTTAATGATTGTATAACTATATAGCTTTTGTCTTATGACCATGTGATTGTAATCACCTTGGGATTGACCCCTCTTTTTCAAGTGTATTTGTAGATAAGCAATAAAATAAAGACATGCATAAAATATTAAGAATGGCTTGGGCATATGGGGAAAATGTCCCTACATAAACTATGGAAAATAGTTAATACTTACTTAATAGTCTTTCTTCAATTTGGAAAAAATCACTACTGTTAAAAAAAGTTGAGTTACAAAAAAATGTTATCATCAATTGAAACAAATGTTCCACACCAATGGAAGTGTTGCTGAGGGGGTGGTATATGGGAATCCTGTATTTTATGCATGGTTGTTCTGTAAACCCACAAATTCTGTAATAAAAATGCCCATTGATGCACAAGTTTTTAATTGAGAGGGGGCCCCATTTATCTATTTTTTCTTTCTTTCTTTGTTCTTTGGGTGTGAAGTCTATGGAACCATTGCCTAATACAAGATCCTGAAGATGCTTCCCTATAATTTATTCTAGAATTTTATAATCCTGGCTATTATGTTTAAGTCTTCAATCCATTTTGAGTAAATTTTTCTATATTGTGTGAGATAGAGTTCCTTTTTTATTCTCTTACATATGGATATTAAGTTCTTCCAGTACCACTTGTTGAAGAGACTATTCTTTCCAATTGAGTGGTCTTGGCATCCTTGTCAAAAACTCTAAGTAAGCCTCACAAACTGTGGCACCCTACTGGCATGGATGGCTATCTCAGAGACTCTCTCCAGAGGAAGAAAGAAGCAGTCCCTACTAGGAGCAAGGGAAGGTAGCTCAACTAAGCTCCAGTTGTATAAATGAAAAATTAAGACTGTGGAAAAGAAGCTCCAAGTACAGATCAACTTGGAGAAAGCACAGAAAAAATGGTGAGGCCTACTCCAGAAGAAAGGAGGCAGGAGACTGCAGGAAGTAAAAGTGCAGATGATCTAAGTCTTATATTGAAGTGGAGCAGCATGTTACCTAAAGGAAGGAAACTGCAGCAGCTGCAATCAAGAATGTAACTGGGCTTTGGAACTTCATCCATTTTTGATCAGACTTCTTTTGTGACAAGCAATAGTCAATGAAACTTTAGTGAAGTATTGGAAAGCTTATTTGGATTATAAGACAACATTGCAAATAGACTGTGGAATCTAGACAGCAAGTGACAGTATTAACAGAACAACAAGAATTTTAATGTATCTGCAATTTTAATGCATGCAGGTAGGAGAAGCTGTGACCTATCCCAGACATGCCCACCTCTGCATAATTGTGAGTGTGGCAGCCTGCACCACAGATGAACCAAGACCAAGCAGGAAATTCCTGCATCCAGCACCAGCCGGGGATCCCAGATGAAAAATGTGCAGAACCCTGAAGAAAGAAGGAAATTAGTATATAAAGGAAAAATTTGTAAATATGTCCTTCATAAATACAGTGAATGCTTAAAGATTAACAAGGAGTGAATGATATATACAAACAGAGCTCTCTGCCCCTTGAAGCTGTGTCAGTTTGAAGAGGTAAATCAGGACTGTGATCAGGTACTTCACATTGAGTATGGGAATGTGAAATCCTGCTACAGATGAGCTCTCACTCATAAAGGACTCAAGAATTATCATAAAAGTGTAAATGATCTCAATAAAGTGCTCCCATTAGATCTAAGTAAGGCTGATGCAAAGATGAAACTAGAAGTAAAGAGATTCATTAATATTAAGAGTAATACAGCATCATTCAACAAAGAAAAAGGAAGATGGAAAATTAACATTCAAGAGGTGAATGAAGACAATAAAGAAGAGTCTGGGAGAATCTCAGACATCCTCACTGCCTTCCTTCCGAAAAGGAAAATGAAATCAATGGGAAAATAAAATACTATGAAAAACTGCAGATCTCCAAGCCTAATAATGCCTGTGAATCTGGTCAAATTATAAATGCTATAAATACTAGGAAAGATAAAGAAGCCCATGCTGACCTTTTAGCCATCACTGAACCAAAAGGTTTGCCATTATTGTTGAGTAACAAATTCAAAGAGAATACTGTCCTCCTCTTCATTTAGTCTCTGAAAAATAACTTTATGAATAAGGACACTAATTAACAAGGGCTAAAAGTGGCAAACTGAACAGCTGTTTGATAACATTGCACAGATACCAAACAACCAGTTCACTTTAGAAGATGTGCAGGTCCACAAAAGGCAGTATAAGTTTTAAATCAAAACACTGAGATTTCTTCCATGTGTGTATATGCTACTTTGATTCCAATAAGATGGTTTGGTAACAGAATTTCATGGATAAATCCCACCTTAGAAAATATCCCTTGGTCTGGACTACAAAATATTTTACTTATTTTTATACACAGAACACAAATATTCTATAATCTGCTTTTAATTAGTTGCAAATATTTTCTTATGTACCAGAGATTTGACATCTTTATATTTAATAAGTATAAAATAAGCATATTTGAAACACATTCAAAATACATTTATAGTTATAGAATACACTTTTTTTTAACAATTCACTGATTAAAACTTTAAGCTAAATTGCATTTCTTTGGTCTATGAAGGAGTCCTTCAAGTATGACAGAAATATATATCTTTAAATTCATTTTTTAATATTTTTTATTGAGATTGTTCAGATACCATACAACTATCCCAAGATCCAAATTGTACAATTAGTTGCCCATGGCACTACCATACAGCTGTGTATCCATCAATACAATTAATTTTTTTCAGTTTTTAGAACATTTTCACTGCTCCAGAAAAGAAACAAAGACAAAAAAAGGAAACTCACATCCTCCCATACCCCTAACCACACCCCCCTCCATTATTGATTCATAGTTTTGATATGGTACATTTGTTACTGTTGATGAAAGAATGTTAAAATACTAATAACTGTAGTATTTAGTTTGCAATAGGTATATATTTTTCCCTATATGCCTTTCTATTATTAATCACTAGTTACTGTGACATACATTTGTTTTAGTTCATGAGAGAGATTTCTAATATTTGTATAGTTAATCATGGACATTGTCCACCACAAGATTCACTGTTTTATACATTCCCATCTTTTAACCTCCAACTTTCCTTCTGGTGACATGTGTGACTCTGAGCTTACCCTTTCCACCAACTTCACACACCTTTTAGCACTGTTAGTTATTCTCATTACATGCCACCATCATCCCTGTCCATTTCCAAATATTTAAGTTCAGCCTAGTTGAACATTCTGCTCATAATAAGCAACTGCTCCCCATTCTTTAGCCTCATTCTATATCCTGATAACTTATATTTCATGTTTATGAGTTTACATATTATAATTAGTTCATATCAGTAAGACTCTGCAATATTTGCCTTTAGGTATCTGTCTTATTTCACTCAATATAGTGCCCTCAAGGTTTCTTCATCAACCCGTTTTTTTTAAGATGGTTTGGTTCAAACACTATACATTCCATCCTAAGTAAACAATCATTGGTTCCCCATATAGTCATGTATTTATGTATTGAGCACCATCACCAGTCTCTATATAAGGACATTTCTTCCACAAAGACAGAGGAAGCTTCAAAGAAGACAGAGAGGTAAAAGAAAAAGGCAAGAGAAAGAGAGAAAAACAAACAAACAACAAAACTTGATAGCTAGAAGGTGACAAAAGGAAAGATAGCATTAACCTAAAGTAGAATAAAGAGTCAGACAACATCACCAGTGGCTGGAGCCCCATACCATTCCCCTATTCCCCGAGCCCATATGCATTTAGCTTTTGTATATTGCTTTTGTTACATTAAGGGAACCATATTACAATGTTTCTGTTAATTCTAGACTATAGTTTGCATTTATTTTATTTTCTCCCCAATCCCACCCTATTTTTAACACCTTGCAATGTTGACATTCATTTGTTCTACCTCATGTAAAAACATATTTGTACCTTTTATTACAATTGTTGAGCACCCTAGGTTTCCCTGAGTTACACAGTCCAAGTCTTCATTGTTTGTCTTTTGTTCTGGTGTCCCACATGATCCCAGCCTTCCTCTCTCAACCATATTCATAGTCATCTTTTTTCAGTGTACTTACATTGCTGTGCTACTATCTCCCAAAATTGTTTTCCAAACCTCTCACTCCTGTCTTTTCCCTTCTGTCTGCAGTGCTTCCTTTAGTGTTTCCTGTAGAACAGGTTTCATGTTCACAAACTTGGTCATTGTCTGTTTGTCAGAGAATATTTTAAGCTTTCCCTATCTGAAGGATAGTTTTGCCAGATACAGGATTCTTGATTGGTGGTTTTTCTCTTTCAGTATCTTAAATATATCACTCCACTTCCTTCTTGTCTCCATGGTTTCTATTGGGAAGTCCACACATAGTCTTATCAAGCTTCCTGTGTATGTGATAGATCATTTCTCTCTTGCTGCTATCAGGATTCTCTCTTTATCTTTAATGTTTGATAACCTGATTATTAAGTGTCTTGTCATAGACCTATTCAGATATATTTGTTTGGGGTATGCTGCACTTCTTGGATTTGTAATTTTATGTCTTTCATAAGAGATGGGAAATTTTCATTTATTTTTCCTCTATTATTGCTTCTGCCCCTTTTCCTTTCTCTTCTTCTGGGACAACAATGACATGCAAATTCTTGCTTTTTGTTTTCTGTTTAAGTTCCTGGAGATGATGCTCATATATTTCCATTCTTTCCCAACTGTTCTTTTGTGTACAGGCTTTTAGGTGCCTTGTTCTCCAGTTCCTGAGTGTTTTCTTCTGCCTCTTGAGATCTGCTGTTATATGTTACCAGTGTGTCTTTCATCTCTTGTGTTGTGCCTTTCAATTCCATGGATTTCACCAGTTGGTTTTTTGAACTTTCAATTTCTATCTTATGTACATCCTGTGTTTTCATTATATGGTTCATCTCTTTTGCCATATCTTCCCTAAACTTTTTGAATTTAGTTATTATTAGTTGTTTCAATTCCTACATCACAGATGAAGTGCAAGTTTGTTCCCCTGGCTTGGCCATATCCTCATTTTTCTTGGTATAGGTTGTAGTTTTCTGTTGTCTAGGCATGGTTTCCTTGGTTATCCCAAACAGGCCTCCCTAGACCAGAATGGGTTAAGGTCCCAGAAGGAAGAAATATTCAGTATCCAGTTTCCCTGAGGGGGTGTCTTAGAAAATTGGTACACCCTCTGATAACTCCAGTCACTATGCTTTCCTGCCCAGCAGGTGGCACCTGTTATACTATAATTCTTGACTGGTGTAAGTTCTGAATGAAAGGCAGGTTGTAGTGCTGGGCCCCACCCCTTTCCTCTTAGAGAAGATAGATGCTCTAGGGGGAGGTCATTAGCATTTCAATGGTCTTTCTCTGCCTGTGCTATACCCTTGTATTGGTCAGAGAACTGGGGACTGAAAGTGGCTGAGGTTTTCTCCACTGAGTCAAAAAAGGAAAAGAGCTAGTCCAAGGTGACCCTCTGGCTCTCCAAGTTCAGCCATTACCCAAAGCCTCTGTCAACTTTTGGGGGATTCATACTTCATAGTGAGCAGCTCACACTTGCTAATTAAAACCCCAATTGGAGCTCAGCTGAACTATATTTGCTTGCTCGGAGAAAGCTCCTCTCTGGCACCACAAGTTTTTGTAGCTCAGGCTGTGGGGGAGGGGTTTCCTGATTTGGATCTGCAGGTTTTACTTAAAGATTTTATGCTGTGATCTCAGGCTTTCCTCCCAATTCAGGTTGGTGTATGATGAGTGGATGGTCACTTTTGTCCCCCTGCAGTTATTCCAGATTATTTACTAGTTTTTTCTGATTTTTTTAGTTGTTCCAAGGGGGCTACTTAGCTTCCACTCCTCTCTATGATGTCATCTTATATCCATAGTTTAAATTCATTTTTAAAATTGGAAGTCAATGGTAATTATTACATCATTTTTATTTACTTATAAGAAATGCATATACATTCTATTTTATTATACATATGAATTACAATCAGTTAAGGTGATATGCAAAACTTAACTCTATAATAGAATATGATTATTAAATAATTTTTTTTGAAAAAAATGAATAAAGGGCAGCCTGATTACAAGTCCTCCCCATGGTTCAGGGCTGCCTTCTGCTGTGGTGCTGGGGCCATCTGGTACCATGCAAAGCTGGGTATAGATGAACCCAGGGAGAGGAGCCACTGCAGGGTGATGCATTCACTGAGGAGCCAGAAGAAGGGTGAGGCTCAGGGACACCAAGTTGAACAAGTTGAAATCATCCCAGAAGGATAAAATTCCTCAGTTTATGATCATCACACAATTCAGTGTAAAAACAGCAGTAAGTTTTCTATCCAAAAATGACTGGAAGTTAGATGTTGCAACATATGCAAAAGAGTGTAACATGATCATTGTAGAGAAAGAAGTTAGCACAGCTGTTCAACAGAAACAAAGATCCCCAAGATGAAAATAAAATTGGAATTGATGATAGACAGAAGCTCTGTGATGACTGGGACTCGAACCTCCCAGCATTTAGTGTACTGATCACTGCATGGAAGTTCAGAGAAGCAGCACAGCTTGAGTTCTTCAAACAGGAGTTCATGGAAATCATGACAGAATTAAAATATGACAGCATCAAAAATCAAAAGGGACTGATACCCAAGATGGAACAAGAATCAAAAGAACCAGGAGGATTTATTTTTACTTTTAATTTACAAAGTTTATTTTTAATCTACAAAGAATTCAGAACAAAAAGGATTAGATCCAGTAATGGCCATTACCTACTGGAATTTAACATTTAATGGAAGATTTAAATTCTTAGACTTAAGGAAGAATTTTTTGTTGAAACAATGAAAAATGACCAATATGGAAATATCTCTACTTGGAGTCTTCTTTTAGGCTTTAGTACAATATTTTCAGATGACATGTCTGACTATAAAGTGAAATGTCCTGTTCTTATTGATGATGTAGTGGAATACGCAGACCCTCAAAATGCTGACAAAAAGAAAAACAGTGCATCACTAAAGGGACATTCTAGAATGTACATAGTATCAACAATAAACACATCAGAAAATTGCACAATTTATGCTGGCTCAACTGAACTGAAGATTTGTCCTCAAAATTCAGGCTGAGATTTGTGACAAAATCTTAAGGATACATCTTGGACTGGGTCCTATTTCATTTTTCTAATAGTGGTTTTGGACTTGTCTTCTAGCCTGGGCTGCTCTAAATACTTACAATTCCAGAATTGAAGACTTAGTCTCATATATTGTGGGCCATTGTATTTTATTCTCCTATAAATCTTAGAAGCTTTATGGTGATTATTTTGAGGTTTCCCATCTTGCATAAAGGACAATGCTGTCTTCATCAGAAAAAAAAATTTGTTACAAGAAATAAACATATAAACATCATAAACAATTTCTAAAATTTCTAATATATATGCTTTGGGCTAGTTTCAAAGACTATGCAGAGAGCACGTCCAATGGAAGTGATATATTTAAGTGTATTGGATCTGAAATTTTGTTTTGGTTTTGGAGGATGTTCTAGTCTGCTAATGCTGCAGAATGCAAAACACCAGAGATGGATAGGCTTTTATAAAATGGGGGTTTATTTCACTACACAGTTACAGTCTTAAGACCACAAAGCATCCAAGGTAACACCTCAGCAATTAGGTACCTTCACTGGAGGATGGCCAATGGCATCTGGAAAACCTCTGCTAGCTGGGAAGGCAGCTGGCGTCTGCTCCAAAGCTCTGGCCTCAAAACGGCTTTCTCCCAGGACATTCCTCTCTAGCAAGCTTGCTCCTCTTCAAAACATCACTCCCAGCTGCACTCAGTTCCCTCTCTTTGAGTCATCTCATTTATATAGCTTCACTGATCAAGGCCCACCCTGAATGGGCAGGGCCACACCTCCATGGGAACATCTCATCAGAATCATCTCCCACAGCTGGGTGGGGCACATTCCAAGCAAATCCAACCAGCACCAAAAACTTCTGCCCCACAAAACTACAAAGATAATGGCATTTGGGGGACACAATAAACTCAAACCGGCACAGAGGATATATTTTTTTCCTGGAAAATACCATGCATTGTTGGTGTAAGTAGAGTATCTGATGAAATAACCAATGTGAAAAAGTTTTAGGATAATTTGGCGCCTACCTAAAAGTTTATTGTGCTTCAGACCCTTGATTGCCAAAAGGTTCTATAGAACCAGTCTGCACTTATGCTACCATGCATATATATATATATATATATATATATATATATATATATATATATATATATATTTCTACATTCCTTTCTACATTGTGATTTACATAATTGTATGTCACTTTGATTTTGAAGTCCTTATATGCCTGTCAAATAATCTAAGCTATTTAACTTGTTTTGAATGTTTTAGATTGCTTCATGAAACAATATTCTAAACTTAGGCATGAGGCTTTTTTACTTTGTTTTGAGTTTTTTTGTTCATCACTCTATGGAACACAAATGAAATTCCTTAATTTATAAGATGATATAAGGAATTAAATTTTGGGACTGCTTGTTATAAGACATTGTGCCAGTTTGAATGTATTGTGTCCCCCAAATGCCATTATCTTTGATGTAGTCTTGTGGGGCAGACGTTTTGGTGCTGATTAGATTTGCTTGGAATGTGCCCCAGCCAGCTGTGGGTGATGACTCTGATGAGATATTCCCATGAAGGCATAGCCCCACCCATTTAGGGTGGGCCTTGATCAGCAGAGCCATATAAATGAGCTGACTCAAAGAGAAGGAACTCAGTGCAGCTGTGAGTGATGTTTTGAAGAGGAGCTACAGACAAGAGGGACACTTTGAAGAAAGCACAGGAGCTGCAGATGAGAGAAAGTTTGAAGATGGCCATTGAAAGCAGACTCTTGCTCCGGAGAAGCTGAGAGAGGACAAATAGCCCAAGTGCAATTAAGAGAGACATTTTTGAGGAACTGCAGCCTAGAGAGGAACATCCTGGGAGAAAGACATTTTGAAACCAGAACTTGGAGCAGATGCCAGCCACATGCCTTCCCAGCTAACAGAGCTTTTCCAGACACCATTGGCCATCCTCCAGTGAAGGTTCTCGATTGTTGATGTGTTACCTTGGACACTTTATGACCTTAAGACTGTAACTGTGTAACCAAGTAAACCCCCTTTTATAAAATCCATCTCTGTGTAACCATGTAAACCCCCTTTTATAAAATCCATCTCTGGTGTTTTGCATTCTGGCAGTATTAGCAAACTAGAAGAGACATGAAGTTCAATCCTTATAATTATGGTACTGCTCTCTTTTGGAAAAATAGTGTATTTTTATGACTTCCAATTTTGTTGACATTGCTTTAACTTCTTATCACTGTGGTTGCCAAATATTTACCTCAGTAGCATAGATTTTTGAACAAACATACCCTTGGTGCAAAATATTAACCTGGCTTCTATTTTTGTAAATTGTATTGTCTCTTCACTATTTTTGATTCACTCAGTTTAATTTAGTTTTCAGACCAAACTAGAATATCATCTTGTATGTATATTGTATCTTACAAGACACATGGATTGTTTTTATGTTGAAAATGCTCATTTCATTCATTTAACTGACTTGTGAGAAGGCAGTTATTGCTCTCTTAAACATTTCCATAAGTCAAGTTAAAAATTATAAAATGTCAAAAATTGACTATGGTCTGTAGTATGAATAGATATTGCTTGGTATATCCAGGTACAGTCTAACATCTAGTGAAGAAATTAGCAGAGGAATATAGTTTAGCAGTACATTTTATGCAGGTGCAGAAATTATTTAAAGAAACAATGCCATATCATTTTTACCAACACAATTTTGAAATTGATTAGAAAGCTATTCCCCTATATATTAATATTGCAAGTATATCTTTAATTAAAGAATAGAATACTACAAAAGAAAACTTAAAGCATTTCTATTCAAGTTACTAGGATTTGGATATTTTAAAAAAGGAAGAGAAGTAAAAATAGAATAATCCTGTTGCTTTCAGTATTGCCTGATTCATTTTTGTAAATATAGAGAACTTAAATTATGAAAAATTAAAATGTGTGTATATATGTATATTTATATGCTGTTTGTTTCCTGTCTTAAAGATTTTGTGTTATTGTTTCCTGATTGATTAATTCAAGTGTTGTGTGATTTGAAATGAGATCCCATTAGGTTATTTCACTGTAAATTGTTTTTCAAAAAAGTCTGATATTGTTTTATGGCCCAGTGCCTTGGGGTTTTAAGGATTTTTCCTTTTAAATGGAGGACTTCTTTTTTTAACAAAATAGTGTGTGCCATCAGTTTTATACCAAACATATATAATTACCATATATTTATAAACAAAAATACATAAAGTTTGAATATAATTACGTAGCATAGAAGTTAAGGTTCACTCTATGATGACATCAAAACTGTCACTTGGGCTGAAAACATAAGGCTGATTAATGCAATCTGATTAATATAAAATGCTGGCTTTCAGGGAATATTGTGTAATAAAAAATGCTTATTGAGAATTGAGCCACAGCCTCCAGGCTATTGGCTGCTGGACTGTGGAACTGAGAAGAGCTGGTTCTGTGTTTGCTCTTTTTATGCCTGTGTGTGGCCTAACTCTGTCAGTAAACTAGGATTGCATGTAATTCTGACAATAGCATTTTCTTATTACACTGAATGTGAACTTGGTATCAAAATGATCACTATATGCTACTATTAGTAATTTAATTGCCATGTAAATTCGATTACACTAACCTGGGCTGTAAATTTGTTTTAGCTCCAGCGGGAATTTTCTTTTCAGTGTATGATTAAATCACACTACTTTCTGCTGCTTCAATGATCATTAAAAATAGATGCACAAATTTTAAGACAGATAAGTTTATCTCATATTAAACAAGTCAGAATTTTTTGTCTAATCATAGGTACTTCTGCCTTTGTCAATTAATATACCCAAAGCCCATTGGAAAAAGTGTCTTTTGGTAGAAATTAAGTTGTATGCCCTCCAGATATAATTTTTTTTTTGTTCTGTAGCATGTTTGATTTTCTGTACTCCTATATGCTTGAGTTTTCATGTGGCTCAGCTAAGGTTTCCTAAACTGTCTTTTAGTAGCCATCACTGTATAAAATAAAATTTGGGATGTTTAAAAAAAAGACCAATCCTCTTCTATTAGGGATGGAAAAAACAGATCCACCAGACAGGGCTGGTGTGAGTAGACCTCCATTAAGCAGACTTTCTGCCAGAAACCCTGATGGAAAATTACTTTTAAAGAATTCTTAGAATAAATTTGTTTGTATATATACACACTTCTTAAAATTTTTAATGCAACATACCATAAAATTAACTTTTGTGGGGTATATATTTCTATGAGTTTGAACACATCTATAGATCATTGAATTTCAACTGCAATGAGAACACAGAAGCATTCCATCACCCAAAAATATTCCCTCATAGTCAAACCCCTACCCAACCCCAACCTCTGGCAAACACTGAACTATTGTCCATCTCTATATATTTACAATTTCCAGAAAGTCATGTCAATATCATCATATGTGACCTCAAGGGTCTGTTTTATTTTACTCAGCATATTGTCCTCATTCATGTTGTTGCTTTTTAGGGCTTGATGGTCTTCAATGTCTGGATGGACCTGTTTATTTTACATTCATCCACTGAAAAATACTTGAGTTGTTCCCAGTTTTAGACCATTATGAAGAAAGCTGTTCTAAACAGAAAAAATATACAAGACAGATGGATAGGTATGAAAAAGTTTGGTGGATGAAAGTGATGTGACAAAATAGGTCACTGGGATGGAAAATTGAGGAAGGGAATGGTAGGGGAAAGACCACATGCTGCTCTCTGAAATAGGTTAATGAAGTTGTTATATATCCTCAAGAAAATAGAAAGCTGATTTCATACTGTTTTCCTTTCTATGGGGGGGATGAAGTTTAAGGTACTACTAAAGTATACCACATAATTTTATCACTTTCCCACTCAGAATTGAAACATGTTTGAGGGGAATTCCCTTATTTTACTTTTGTTTTGAATGATATTTTTGCAAATATTACTGGAAAACATAGTGAGAAACAAGATTTTGTAAAACTTTATAAATACCTATTTAAAATTTTTCTTTTGTTAAAATATATTTAATTTTCTGACAATCTGCCTATTTTTAAAAGTAGCTTTTTCCCATGTTGCATCACACCCTCTGAGAGAGTGGATATCAATCCTTGTGACATATTGAGTCATCTGGAGAGCTTTAAATTTTCAAATCTCTGAGACTCATACCAGAGAATTAATTGTTCTTGGATAAGGCCTGGGCATTTGGTTTTAAACCACCTTCAAACAATTACAATAGGTATCAACATTTGCAAATTCCTTCTCTATGAAGCTGAGACCAAAATAAACCCCTCATACTTCTAAGGGGTAGACCCCAGATGAGTAGCATCAACATCTAGGGAGCTTGTTAGAAAAGCAGAATCACAGGCCCCCACCAACCCTCCTGGATCAGGATCTGCATTTTAACATCTCAAGAATTTATCAGCCAAGAAATAACAAAACGAGTTGCAAGGCAAAAAGACATTGATCTGGTGTCTTTGAATTGCAATTCAGGGAGCACAGATTTTGGAAGCAATCCAAATTGTGTCCAATCTTGGCATTTTCATGCAAAGTTTTTTAAAGAAAAAGATTAAATAAGCTTTTAGTGATTCGGCACCCTCCAAATGTCCTTAGTGTTAGATAGGAACATTGTGGCTTCAGTCTTTGCATACTTTGAAAGTTTGTGATATTCTCTCTGAGGCATGCATAAGAATAACTTCCTGAATGCCTCCTGACCTCATTTTGATTCTCTTATCCATGGTAACTCTATTTTGTATCATTTCTGTTCCCATTTGATCAAGATCTTTCTCTGAAAACACTGCTGATCAACATTTGCTACTAATCACTTGGTGCCAGGGAGGCTTATCCCTGAGAGTCATGTCCTATATGGGGAGCAAGGAACTGAATTGATTTGCAGTTTTAGAGCAGGGCCACAATTGTGGAACCAGGCGATTTTCATGGGGTGAATAATATATTAAAAATAATTAGGATTATTTTCATCAATACAGAAATAATTTTCATGTATTCAGGCATCAAAATCAAGGGCTTGGTACATTAGCTTGTCTGAGGAGGAAGATGTGGCTGTTAGTCTGAAGATGAAACAATGAGTAGGAGACATTGTAGTGACTATAGTCAGAAAAAGGTTTAGCAAGTTTTGAAATATGCTATGAATCCAGTTTCCACAAGATCCAAAATTTAGTCAACTAATTTTGTCTCAAGATTCAGAGTTCCCTAGTACATGTAGTATTTGAACTTTTTCTGTGATTCCTTTATTGTTTATCCAGGTTGAATGACTATGAGTGTGGCCAACAACTGGGGCATTTCTATGCAGTCAAATTGGTGCAGACCCAGCAATTTGTCAGACTGCCTGAGTCAGCAGCTTTTTGTATGGCTGGAAAAAAGGGGGTGGGCATGGCAAGGGCCCAAAAAAGAGAGGGTAAGGCAAGAATGAGGTGTCTGAAATGAGTAGGATTCATTATGGGAGGGACAGAGATGGACTGTGTACCAAAGAAGGGGTAAGGGAAGAACAAACGTGAATAAGAGAGCTAATAAGATAATGAAGACAATAACAGGTGTTATTGAGTTCAATTTCCTGAAAACATGAATCGGTTCCTGATACCTGGGTTAGCTATATACAAAGATGCCATCTTCTTCTGGGTGAGTTAAGCCTATGATCACCAGTATTAATTATAGAGGACTGGCCCCAGGTCTTGTGTTAGCCATCTGTCTCAAGTGCAGTTTGATTGATATCCTTGGTAATTTTGAACTTTAGGGCCCTAGTAGGAATGGATTTCCAGTCAGGGCTTGGATCTTTTTTTAAATGAGATATGTGATTCCAGGAATCAGTACCTTCTTATTTAGCTGCACATAAGTTAGTGAAAGTACCTGATAATGTCCTTTCCAGTGAGGTTGGAGTGCATCTTATGGAAAACTCTTTTGCAATATACAAAGTTTCCAGGGTGAAGATTGTGGTTTTGAAAATCTCCATCTCCCGGGAGCATAATGTAGAAGCATTGTTCTACAAAGGACTCATTTTTAGGGTTTTGATTAGTTCCTGAAATATGTTAGCATATTTCCTTTTATGAAGCAGGACTCTTATCTTCCAGAGTTTACTTTCATAGATTTCTCTATTATAATTTCAAATGAAGATAACTTATGTTTTCCAAAAGCAGTGGATAATATATGTAAAAAGACTATCAGTAAGCCTTTTGGCCATGTCAGATGCAGGGATTTATTGAATTTACCTAACTGAGTTTCAGTAATGCCATTATATTCTCTCTATTAAGACTGAGGAATTAAGGTAATAGACAGAATGAAAATTTTGCAAAATAGGCCATGTTTTGAATAATGACTTTATAATTTGATCTATAACATGGGTTCCTGGATCACTGTGAAGTTCTGAGGGAATTCTCCAATGTGGAACGATTTTTCCTAATACCTTTGTGATTGTAGCAGCTGTAGCTTTTTTACAGAGAAAGCCTTCAGCTCAATGGGTGTACATTCAAAGATAATTATTAAAACATATTTAAAGCTTTGGGATAGAAATATTAACATTTTACCAGTATTCCAATGAGTCATATTATGAATAATTTCCAAAATTGTTTCCTAGATACCATTAAGGAGGACTGGCTTACCATTTGAGGAAAATCATATTTTATTTTCAGGCTCATAAAAGCAGCCAGTATTTTCCATTTTTTTATCTCCTGTGGAGGAACATTTTGTTGAGCCACAGAGTATTTTTCTGTTTATAATAGAAATATTTGGTGAAAAAGTCATTGCAGAAGCAGGAATAGGTTACAATTTGTCACTGCACTGCTTGCAGATGTAACTGCCACGTGAATACCAGTGTTTTTGTCTGTATTTTCCAAGAATAACCAGAAATTTTAATTATAGCCAAAGACTTTAGTAACAGTATAGCATCTAGCAATGGCATAAGAGCTGTTTTCATTTTCCTGCACTTGAAGTTTAAAACACCTTTGTTTCCAAAAAGCCTCAAATTGTCAGCAACAGCAAAGGCATACTCAACACCATTAAATATATTTGCTGTTTTCTCTAAACAAATAGACTCTTGTAAGGACAAAAGGCTCAGATTGATGCTCTGACTTTGCATTAGGTAAGGCATTTGCTTATATTATTTCATGGTTACAAGTGTTAGCATATGTAACACAAGAGATCCCTGAGTTATTTTGGGGGAGGAATCATCTGTATACCAGACAACATTGGCATTATCAATTGGGGTTTCATGTAGACCCATTCAAGGGGTGTGCTGGTTTCAATCTCTATGTAACCCACAAAAGCCATGTTATTTTAATCCAATCTTGTGGGAAAGACCTGTTGTGAATGGGACTTTTTTATTGGATTGTTCCATGGGCATGTGATCCTGCCCACTGAATGTGGGCCTTAGTCTTTTACTGGAGCCATTTAAGAGAGTGCACAGTGAGAGAAATCTCAAATAAACTGAAAGAGATAGTTTGGAGAGAGGCTAAGATATATAATCCATACTTTGCCCCAAGAAGAGACAAGGATGTCCCACAAGAGATGAGAGAAGCTAAGAGAGAAGCCCAGAGACATTATTGAGAAAGCCACAGAAACCAGAAGCTAAGCCTAGGAGAGGATCAGCAGACTTGACCATGTGTCTTTGCATGTGACAGAGGAAACCCAGAAGCCATCAGCTTTTCCACAAAGGAGGTAACTTACTCTTGATGCCTTAAATAGGACATTTTAGTGGCCTTAGAACTGTAAGTTTGTGAACAAATAAACCTCTAACGTAAAAGCCAATATTTTTGGGTATATTTCAGTTTAGCCACTTTAGCAAACCAGGAAAAGGAGTTAACAGTTGGTCAGATATAACTATGCAGTAGTTACTCATTTCCTCAGTAATAGTAAGAAATAAAGTGGCAGGATTAAAAGTTGCACTAACAAAGGAGACAATGGGAGGTGAAATTAGGAGAAACTTGAAAGAAGTTAACCTATTGGTAGTGTGGCATTGAATGTGTGAGAATTAGGAAAATTTTCAACAAAATGAAGGACATATATAATTAAGGTAGATCCCATAATTATTCAATTGATTCTAAAAGTTTTGCAGACATGTCATATCAATGGATGTCATGCAAAGGGGAAGTCCTTTGGCTATGGCCCCAATTGATGGTTATAATGTTCTAGTGGCCCATGGTTGCCTCCATGCCCTTGTATAAGGACACATAAGGCATTCCCTTTCCATTTAGGGGCAAAGAGGAGAAAAAGTAATTTGTAATTTGGGTGTCCCAGAGCAGGAGTGCTGGGCATAATATGCTTTATTACCTTAAAGGAATTTTGACTAGTTTCATCTCCAATAAGTGGCTAAACTTTTTAAGTTTTAAGCAAGCCATGAAAGAAAATTCATGCATCCCATTTCTATAATATCCTACAAGGGCTAAATGTCCTCTTACTTGATGTTTGCTTTTGAGGCAAGGTAAGATTAGAATGCTTTTAAATTGGGCAATATCAAGGAGGAGGCCCTAGGGACAAGGATGGGTGGGGCAGAGAGAATGAACCTAAAATCAATAGTCAGTGTAGACAATAAAAATTTTGGAAAAGTATCTTAAAGGGTGTGGAATTTAAATGTTATTTCCTTGAGTAAAGGATGGGAATATAAATGGGCTTAATTTTTGTTCAGGGAGTGCCCAGTTAATTTCCCACTTTTTGGCAAAAGATATGTGTTCTTGGAATAATCTAAGGAAATCTGTTCTAAGAATATGAGTTGGGGCAGAGGAAACTAACAAGAATTGATGGGTGCCATTTAAAGAAACCTATTGGAAAGGGAATAGGGAGGGATTTAAAGATAACCATACATTTATTGGAACATTTGAATTGTTTCTTTACTCAAGGGAGGATGGTTAATGGTGGTGGTAGAAATTAAGACAGGCAAGGTGGCCCCAGTATTTCAGATGTATTTCACCTAAACATCTGATTTCAACAATTGGAAAATCCCTCGCCATAACTCTGGAGCAGCCTAGTAGTTGCACTGAAAGCTGCCTTGCTTTCTAAGAGGGCAAAGGGAGCATTCAGGAGATTGCTGCTGTTTTCAGGTTTTATTTTTTATTTTTGAGGTTTTATAAATGATGATTGTTTTAAATTAGATACATGGTAGGGTTACAGAAAAGTCAGGTAGAAAATACAGTGTTCACATATACCCCTCATTGTTGACATTTTCCATTATTGTGGTACCTTTCTTACATTTGATAAGAAATATTAAAATACTGCTATTAAATACTCTATACTTTACAGTAAGTGTACCTTATTCCCATATACTACCCTTTGAGTAACATCTTATTTTAGTGTCATACATTTTTATAACTCATGAAAGAACTTTCTAAAACTTTACTATTAACCCCAGGGCATCATCAACAACGTTCACTATGTTACATAATCCCATGTTTAAATTCAAACTTTACCTCCAGTAATATACATGATCTCAAACCTCCCCTTTGAATCACATTCATGTAATGGAATAATTCAGCATCCTTAACTACACTCACAATATTGTGCTACCATCACTACCATCCATTTTCAAACTTTTAAAATCAACCTAGAACTCAGAGGAAGAAAATAGCAGCATAGAGAGGAGAGGAAGCTAGTTAGTCTCCTTGGAACAACTACTAAACTAGCAGGAACAACTAAAAAATAATCTGAAATAACTGCTGGGGAACAAATGTGACTGTCCACATATCATAAGCCAACCTGAATTGGGAAGAATGGCTAAGATTGTAGCATAAAATCTGTAACTAAATCTGCATATTTGAGCCAAGAGTCCCTCCCACCACAGCAGCTCAAACTGTAAAGCCTCACTGTCATAGACAGCAGCACCCTCTAAGCAAGCAAATATAGTCCAGCTGAGTTCAAACTGGGGTTTTAATTCAAAAATGTGGACTGCTCAATACAAGCTATGAATCCCCAACAAGCAGAAAGAGGCTTTTGGTGATGACTGACATTGGAAAGTCAAAGGATCTTTCTGGGAGGGAAGGAGAGCCCTGAGGAACAGGTGCTATTGCTGGCTGATGGGTGAAACTGAGGGTGGCCACAGACTGCCCTGAAGGGGAGATTTCTGTCCCTTTTTTGGCTCAGTGGAAGAAGCCTCATCCATTTTCAGTTCCCAGTGTTGTGACCCAGACAAGGGCAGACATAGCAAAATCAGAGGAACTATCCACATGCAAATGTTATCTCTCCAGAGGGTGTATTTTCCCTAAGAGTAAAAAGGTGGTATCAAGGTCTAATATCCACCTTCCTTTCAGAACCAGATCCCAGAGCCTGGGGAAAAACAGCTATGGGCCACACCTCCTTACACCAGTCTGGAGCTACAGGCTGACAGTCACAACCTACTAGGCAGAAAACCACAGCAGTTTGAGGACTCACAGGGTGTCAGTCTCCTAAGACATGCTCTCAGGAAGACCTGATACTTCTGTCTCTTTCTGAGACCTGAGACTGTTCTGATCTGAGTAAAACTGATGGAGTATCCAAGGAAAGCTGATGCATAGACAACAGAAAACTACAACCTACTATAAGAAAAATGAAGTTATGGCTTAGTCGAAAGAACAAACTTACACTTCAACTAAGATACAGGAATTGAAACAACTAATGTTAAATTAATTTAAAAATTAAGGGAAGATATGGCAAAAGAGATGAAGCAGATAAAGAAAACACTGGGTGTATATAAGGCAGAAAATGAGAGTTCAAAAAAAAACTGGCAGATTCTATGGAAATGAAAGGCACAACACAAGAGATGAAAGGTACAGTGGAGGCACACAACACCAGATCTCAACAGGAAGAAGAAAAACACCCAGGAACTGGAGAACAAGAAAACTTGAAGCCTACACACAAAAAAATAGAAAGCAAAAAGAATGGGAAAATACAACTTCTCCAGGCATCGAATAACAAAATGAAACACAGGAATTTATGTGTCATGGGTTCCCCAGAAGAAGAAGAGAAGGGAAAGGTGGCAGATGCAATAATAGAGGAAATAATGAAAATTTCCCATCTCTTATGAAAGGCATAAAATTACAGATCCAAAAGTGCAGCATATCCCAAATGGAATAGATCTGAATATGTCTATGCCAAGACACTTAATAATCAGATTATCAAATGTCAAAGATAAAGAGAGAATCCTGAATGTAGCAAAAGAAAAGTGATTCCTCACATACAAAGGAAGCTTGAAAAGACTGTGTGGATTTCTCAATGGAAACCATGGAGGCAAGAAGGAAGTGGGGTGATATATTTAAGATATTGAAAGAGAAAAACTGCCTACCAAGAGTCCTATATCCAGCCAAACTCTACTTCAAATATGAGGGAGAGCTTAAAATATTCTCTGACAAACAGACAATTACAGAGTTTGTGAACAAGATACCTGTTCTACTGGAAACACTAAAATGAGCATTATACACAGAAAGGAAAAGACAGAAGTGAGAGATTTGGAAAACAATTTTGGGAGATAGTAGCACAGCACTGTAAGTACACTGAATGAAGATTACTGTGAGAATGGTTGAAAGAGGAAGGTTAGGAGCATGTGGAACACCAGAAAAAAAGAGGAAAGATAAAAAGAGATGGAGACTGAGGAGGCGGGGCAAGATGGCAGACTGGTGAGCTGTATGTTTTAGTTACTCCTCCAGGAAAGTAGGTAAAAAGCCAGGAACTGCGTGGACTGGACACCACAGAGCAATCTGTCTTTGGGCATACTTCATACAACACTCATGAAAACGTGGAACTGCTGAGATCAGCGAAATCTGTAAGTTTTTGCGGCCAGGGGACCCGCGCCCCTCCCTGCCAGGCTCAGTCCCGGGGGAGGAGGGGCTGTCAGCTCCAGGAAGGAGAAGGGAGAATTGCAGTGGCTGCTCTTACCGGAAACTCATTCTACTGATTCAAACTCCAACCATAGATAGACTGAGGCCAGACACCAGAGACTCTGAGAGCAGCCAGCCCAGCAGAGAGGAGACAGGCATAGAAAAAAAACAACACGAAAAACTCCAAAATAAAAGCAGAGGATTTTTGGAGTTCTGGTGAACACAGAAAGGGGAAGGGCGGAGATCAGGCCTTGAGGTGCATATGCAAATCCCGAAGCAAGGCTGATCTCTCTGCCCTGGGCACCTTTCCTTAATGGCCCTGGTTGCTTTGTCTATTAGCATTTCAATAACCCATTAGATCTCTGAGGAGGGCCGTTTTTTTTTTTTTTTTTTTTTTTTAAATCCTTTTTGCTTTTTCTAAAACAATTACTCTAAGAAGCTCAATACAGAAAGCTTCAAAGAATTGAAATTTGGGCACGTCAAGTCAAGAGCAGAACTAAGAGAGCTCTGAGACAAAAGGCAATAATCCAGTGGCTGAGAAAATTCACTAAACAACACAACTTCCCAAGAAAAGGGGGGTGTCCGCTCACAGCCACCATCCTGGTGGACAGGAAACACTCCTGCCCATCGCCAGCCCCATAGCCCAGAGCTGCCCCAGACAACCCAGTGTGACGGAAGTGCTTCAAATAACAGGCACACACCACAAAACTGGGCGTGGACATTAGCCTTCCCTGCAACCTCAGCTGAATGTCCCAGAGCTGGGAAGGGGGAGCAGTGTGAATTAACAGAGCCCCATTCAGCCATCATTTGAGCAGACTGGGAGCCTCCCAACACAGCCCAGCAGCCCATAACTGCCCTGGGGGGACGGCACTCACCTGTGACATAGCACAGTCATCCCTCAACAGAGGACCCGGGGTGCACAGCCTGGAAGAGGGGCCCACTTGCAAGTCTCAGGAGCCATACGCCAATACCAAAGACTTGTGGGTCAGTGGCAGAGACAAACTGTGGCAGGACTGAACTGAAGGATTAGACTATTGCAGTAGCTTTAAAACTCTAGGATCATCAGGGAGATTTGATTGTTAGGGCCACCCCCCCTCCCCGACTGCCCAGAAACACGCCCCATATACAGGGCAGGCAACACCAACTACACACGCAAGCTTGGGACACCAATTGGGCCCCACAAGACTCACTCCCCCACTCACCAAAAAGGCTAAGCAGGGGAGATCTGGCTTCTGGAGAACAGGTGGCTCGTGGACGCCACCTGCTGGTTAGTTAGAGAAAGTGTACTCCACGAAGCTGTAGATCTGATAAATTAGAGATAAGGACTTCAACTGGTCTACAAACCCTAAAAGAACCCTATCAAGGTCAGCAAATGCCACGAGGCCAAAAACAACAGAAAATTATAAAGCATATGAAAAAACCAGACGATATGGATAACCCAAGCCCAAGCACCCAAATCAAAAGACCAGAAGAGACACACCTAGAGCAGCTACTCAAAGAACTAAAGATGAACAATGAGACCCTAGTACGGGATATGAAGGAAATCAAGAAGACCCTAGAAGAGCATAAAGAAGACATTGCAAGACTAAATAAAAAAATGGATGATCTTATGGAAATTAAAGAAACTGTTGACCAAATTAAAAAGATTCTGGACACTCATAGTACAAGACTAGAGGAAGTTGAACAACGAATCAGTGACCTGGAAGATGACAGAATGGAAAATGAAAACATAAAAGAAAGAATGAGGAAAAAAATTGAAAAACTCGAAATGGACCTCAGGGATATGATAGATAATATGAAACGTCCGAATATAAGACTCATTGGTGTCCCAGAAGGGGAAGAAAAGGGTAAAGGTCTAGGAAGAGTATTCAAAGAAATTGTTGGGGAAAACTTCCCAAATCTTCTAAACAACATAAATACACAAATCATAAATGCTCAGCGAACTCCAAATAGAATAAATCCAAAAAAACCCACTCCGAGACATATACTGATCACACTGTCAAACATAGAAGAGAAGGAGCAAGTTCTGAAAGCAGCAAGAGAAAAGCAATTCACCACATACAAAGGAAACAGCATAAGACTAAGTAGTGACTACTCAGCAGCCACCATGGAGGCGAGAAGGCAGTGGCACGATATATTTAAAATTCTGAGTGAGAGGAATTTCCAGCCAAGAATACTTTATCCAGCAAAGCTCTCCTTCAAATTTGAGGGAGAGCTTAAATTTTTCACAGACAAAGAAATGCTGAGAGAATTTGCTAACAAGAGACCTGCCCTACTGGAGATACTAAAGGGAGCCCTACAGACAGAGAAACAAAGACAGGACAGAGAGACTTGGAGAAAGGTTCAGTACTAAAGAGATTCGGTATGGGTACAATAAAGGATATTAATAGAGAGAGGGAAAAATATGGCAAACATAATCCAAAGGATAAGATGGCCGATTCAAGAAATGCCTTCACGGTTTTAACGTTGAATGTAAATGGATTAAACTCCCCAATTAAAAGATATAGATTCGCAGAATGGATCAAAAAAAATGAACCATCAATATGTTGCATACAAGAGACTCATCTTAGACACAGGGACACAAAGAAACTGAAAGTGAAAGGATGGAAAAAAATATTTCATGCAAGCTACAGCCAAAAGAAAGCAGGTGTAGCAATATTAATCTCAGATAAAATAGACTTCAAATGCAGGGATGTTTTGAGAGACAAAGAAGGCCACTACATACTAATAAAAGGGGCAATTCAGCAAGAAGAAATAACAATCGTAAATGTCTATGCACCCAATCAAGGTGCCACAAAATACATGAGAGAAACATTGGCAAAACTAAAGGAAGCAATTGATGTTTCCACAATAATTGTGGGAGACTTCAACACATCACTCTCTCCTATAGATAGATCAACCAGACAGAAGACCAATAAGGAAATTGAAAACCTAAACAATCTGATAAATGAATTAGATTTAACAGACATCTACAGGACATTACATCCCAAATCAACAGGATACACATACTTTTCTAGTGCTCACGGAACTTTCTCCAGAATAGATCATATGCTGGGACATAAAACAAGCCTCAATAAATTTAAAAAGATTGAAATTATTCAAAGCACATTCTCTGACCACAATGGAATACAATTAGAAGTCAATAACCATCAGAGACTTAGAAAATTCACAAATACCTGGAGGTTAAACAACACACTCCTAAACAATCAGTGGGTTAAAGAAGAAATAGCAAGAGAAATTGCTAAATATATAGAGACGAATGAAAATGAGAACACAACATACCAAAACCTATGGGATGCAGCAAAAGCAGTGCTAAGGGGGAAATTTATAGCACTAAACGCATATATTAAAAAGGAAGAAAGAGCCAAAATCAAAGAACTAATGGATCAACTGAAGAAGCTAGAAAATGAACAGCAAACCAATCCTAAACCAAGTACAAGAAAAGAAATAACAAGGATTAAAGCAGAAATAAATGACATAGAGAACAAAAAAACAATAGAAAGGATAAATATCACCAAAAGTTGGTTCTTTGAGAAGATCAACAAGATTGACAAGCCCCTAGCTAGACTGACAAAATCAAAAAGAGAGAAGACCCATATAAACAAAATAATGAATGAAAAAGGTGACATAACTGCAGATCCTGAAGAAATTAAAAAAATTATAAGAGGATATTATGAACAACTGTATGGCAACAAACTGGATAATGTAGAAGAAATGGACAATTTCCTGGAAACATATGAACAACCTAGACTGACCAGAGAAGAAATAGAAGACCTCAACCAACCCATCACAAGCAAAGAGATCCAATCAGTCATCAAAAATCTTCCCACAAATAAATGCCCAGGGCCAGATGGCTTCACAGGGGAATTCTACCAATCTTTCCAGAAAGAACTGACACCAATCTTACTCAAACTCTTTCAAAACATTGAAAAAAATGGAACACTACCTAACTCATTTTATGAAGCTAACATCAATCTAATACCAAAACCAGGCAAAGATGCTACAAAAAAGGAAAACTACCGGCCAATCTCCCTAATGAATATAGATGCAAAAATCCTCAACAAAATACTTGCAAATCGAATCCAAAGACACATTAAAAAAATCATACACCATGACCAAGTGGGGTTCATTCCAGGCATGCAAGGATGGTTCAACATAAGAAAAAGAATCAATGTATTACAACACATTAAAAACTCGAAAGGGAAAAATCAATTGATCATCTCAATAGATGCTGAAAAAGCATTTGACAAAATCCAACATCCGTTTTTGATAAAAACACTTCAAAAGGTAGGAATTGAAGGAAACTTCCTCAACATGATAAAGAGCATATATGAAAAACCCACAGCCAGCATAGTACTCAATGGTGAGAGACTGAAAGCCTTCCCTCTAAGATCAGGAACAAGACAAGGATGCCCGCTGTCACCACTGTTATTCAACATTGTGCTGGAAGTGCTAGCCAGGGCAATCCGGCAAGACAAAGAAATAAAAGGCATCCAAATTGGAAAAGAAGAAGTAAAACTGTCATTGTTTGCAGATGATATGATCTTATATCTAGAAAACCCTGAGAAATCAACGATACACCTACTAGAGCTAATAAACAAATTTAGCAAAGTAGCGGGATACAAGATTAATGCACATAAGTCAGTAATGTTTCTATATGCTAGAAATGAACAAACTGAAGAGACACTCAAGAAAAAGATACCATTTTCAATAGCAACTAAAAAAATCAAGTACCTAGGAATAAACTTAACCAAAGATGTAAAAGACCTATACAAAGAAAACTACATAACTCTACTAAAAGAAATAGAAGGGGACCTTAAAAGATGGAAAAATATTCCATGTTCATGGATAGGAAGGCTAAATGTCATTAAGATGTCAATTCTACCCAAACTCATCTACAGATTCAATGCAATCCCAATCAAAATTCCAACAACCTACTTTGCAGACTTGGAAAAGCTAGTTATCAAATTTATTTGGAAAGGGAAGATGCCTCGAATTGCTAAAGACACTTTAAAAAAGAAAAACGAAGTGGGAGGACTTACACTCCCTGACTTTGAAGCTTATTATAAAGCCACAGTTGCCAAAACAGCATGGTACTGGCACAAAGATAGACATATAGATCAATGGAATCGAATTGAGAATTCAGAGATAGACCCTCAGATCTATGGCCAACTGATCTTTGATAAGGCCCCCAAAGTCACTGAACTGAGCCATAATGGTCTTTTCAACAAATGGGGCTGGGAGAGTTGGATATCCATATCCAAAAGAATGAAAGAGGACCCCTACCTCACCCCCTACACAAAAATTAACTCAAAATGGACCAAAGATCTCAATATAAAAGAAAGTACCATTAAACTCCTAGAAGATAATGTAGGAAAACATCTTCAAGACCTTGTATTAGGAGGCCACTTCCTAGACTTTACACCCAAAGCACAAGCAACAAAAGAGAAAATAGATAAATAGGAACTCCTCAAGCTTAGAAGTTTCTGCACCTCAAAGGAATTTCTCAAAAAGGTAAAGAGGCAGACAACTCAATGGGAAAAAATTTTTGGAAACCATGTATCTGACAAAAGACTGATATCTTGCATATACAAAGAAATCCTACAACTCAATGACAATAGTACAGACAGCCCAATTATAAAATGGGCAAAAGATATGAAAAGACAGTTCTCTGAAGAGGAAATACAAATGGCCAAGAAACACATGAAAAAATGTTCAGCTTCACTAGCTATTAGAGAGATGCAAATTAAGACCACAATGAGATACCATCTAACACCGGTTAGAATGGCTGCCATTAAACAAACAGGAAACTACAAATGCTGGAGGGGATGTGGAGAAATTGGAACTCTTATTCATTGTTGGTGGGACTGTATAATGGTTCAGCCACTCTGGAAGTCAGTCTGGCAGTTCCTTAGAAAACTAGATATAGAGCTACCATTCGATCCAGCGATTGCACTCCTCGGTATATACCCGGAAGATTGGAAAGCAGTGACACGAACAGATATCTGCACGCCAATGTTCATAGCAGCATTATTCACAATTGCCAAGAGATGGAAACAACCCAAATGTCCATCAACAGATGAGTGGATAAATAAAATGTGGTATATACACACGATGGAATACTACGCGGCAGTAAGAAGGAACGATCTGGTGAAACATATGACAACATGGATGAACCTTGAAGACATAATGCTGAGCGAAATAAGCCAGGCACAAAAGAGAAATATTATATGCTACCACTAATGTGAACTTTGAAAAATGTAAAACAAATGGTTTATAATGTAGAATGTAGGGGAACTAGCAGTAGAGAGCAATTAAGGAAGGGGGAACAATAATCCAAGAAGAACAGATAAGCTATTTAACGTTCTGGGGATGCCCAGAAATGACTATGGTCTGTTAATTTCTGATGGATGTAGTAGGAACAAGTTCACTGAAATGTTGCTATAGTATGTAACTTTCTTGGGGTAAAGTAGGAACATGTTGGAAGTTAAGCAGTTATCTTAGGTTAGTTGTCTTTTTCTTACTCCCTTGTTATGGTCTCTTTGAAATGTTCTTTTATTGTATGTTTGTTTTCTTTTTAACTTTTTTTTTCATACAGTTGATTTGAAAAAAGAAGGGAAAGTTAAAAAAAAAAAAAAAAGAAAAAAGACAAACAAGGAAAAAAAAAAAAAAAAAAGATGTAGTGCCCCCTTGAGGAGCCTGTGGAGAATGCAGGGGTATTCGCCTACCCCACCTCCATGGTTGCTAACATGACCACAGACATAGGGGACTGGTGGTTTGATGGGTTGAGCCCTCTACCATAAGTTTTACCCTTGGGAAGACGGTTGCTGCAAAGGAGAGGCTAGGCCTCCCTGTATTTGTGCCTAAGAGTCTCCTCCTGAATGCCTCTTTGTTGCTCAGATGTGGCCCTCTCTCTCTGGCTAAGCCAACTTGAAAGGTGAAATCACTGCCCTCCCCCCTACGTGGGATCAGACACCCAGGGAAGTGAATCTCCCTGGCAACGTGGAATATGACTCCCGGGGAGGAATGTAGACCCGGCATCGTGGGATGGAGAACATCTTCTTGACCAAAAGGGGGATGTGAAAGGAAATGAAATAAGCTTCAGTGGCAGAGAGATTCCAAAACGAGCCGAGAGATCACTCTGGTGGGCACTCTTACGCACACTTTAGACAACCTTTTTTAGGTTCTAAAGAATTGGGGTAGCTGGTGGTGGATACCTGAAACTATTAAACTACAACCCAGAACCCATGAATCTCGAAGACAGTTGTATAAAAATGTAGCTTATGAGGGGTGACAGTGGGATTGGGAATGCCATAAGGACCAAACTCCACTTTGTCTAGTTTATGGATCGATGTGTAGAAAAGTAGGGGAAGCAAACAAACAGACAAAGGTACCTAGTGTTCTTTTTTACTTCAATTGCTCTTTTTCACTCTAATTATTATTCTTGTTATTTTTGTGTGTGTGCTAATGAAGGTGTCAGGGATTGATTTAGGTGATGAATGTACAACTATGTAATGGTACTGTAAACAATCGAAAGTACAATTTGTTTTGTATGACTGCGTGGTATGTGAATATATCTCAATAAAATGATGATTAAAAAAAAAAAGAAAAAAAAAAAAAAGAGATGGAGACTGTATAAGTCAATGAAACCTAAGGTGCCCAACAATTGTGATAAAAGGTACATATGTGTTTTTACAGGAGGGAGAACAAATTAATATCAACTTTGCAAGGTGTTAAAAATAGGGTGAGTTTGGGGGAAAGTACAGTCAATGCAAACAAGAGAGTATAATTAACAGGAACATTGTACTATTCATCCTTCCATGTAACAAAAGCTATATACCACAGGTAATTGCATATGGGGGACATAGGGGAAAAGAATGGGACTCCTGGTTGGTGATGTTGTCTGACACTTTATTCTGCTTATTTTAATCCCATCTTTCCTTGAGTTGCTTCCTAGCTGTCCCGTATTTTTCTCTCTTTCTTTTTCCTTTTTGTTTTGTCTCTCTACCTTCTTTGACTCTTCCTCCTTTTTTTGTGGAAGAAATGGTGATAACCTTATACAGATAGTGGTGATGGTGATGAATACATAAATACATGGCTATACAGGGAACCATCAATTTTTACTTAGGACAGAATTAGGGTGTGTGAACAAAACCATATAAAAATTGGGTTGGTGAAGAAACATTGAGGGCAGTATATTGAGGGAAATAAGACAGACCCATAAGGAAAAATATTGCATAGTCTCACTGATATGAGCTAATTATAATATGTAAACTCATAGACATGAAATATAAGTTACCAGTATATAGAGCAAGGTTAAAGAATAGGGATCGGTAGCATATTATCAGCAGGATGTACAACTAGGGTGAACTTAAATGATTGGAAATGGACAGAGGTGATGGTAGCATGTTGTGAGAGTAACTAACAGTGCTGAATGCTGTATGAATGTCGTGGAAAAGGTAAGCTCAGTGTCATATATGTCACCAGAAGGAAAGTTGGAGTTTACAGATGGGAATGTATAAAACAGTGAATCCTGTGGTGGACAATGTCTGTGATTAATTGCACAAATACTAGAAATTTCTCTCATGAACAGAACAACTGTATGACAGTATAACTAGAAGTTAGTAATAGAGGGGCCTATGGGGAAAATATACCTACTGCAAACTACATAATACAGTTAGTATTATTTTCACATTCTTTCATCAACTGTAACAAATGTACTCTACCAATACAATGCATCAATAATGGAGGGGTGATGGTTAGAGGCATGGGACAATTTGAGTTTCCTTCTTTTGTCTTTATTTCTTTTCTGGAGTAATGAAAATGTTCTAAAAATTAAAAAAAAATAACTGCGGTGATGGATACATAGCTGTATGATTATACTCTAGACAATTGATTGTACACTTTGGATCTTTAGATAGTTGTATGGTATGTGAACATTCTGAATAAAAACAAATCAACCTAAGTAGAAATCCTGTGCAAATTCAGCACCAGCACACCATTCTCTACCCCAATCTCTCCCATGGTAACCTATATTCTGGATTTTAACTCTATTATTTTGCATATTATAATCCATTCATATCATGGAGATCATACAATATTTGTCTTTTTTTCTGACATTTTTCACTTAGCATAAATTCCACAAAGTTCTTCAATGTTCTCACATGCATAAGGACTTCATTCCTCTTTAGAGCTGAATAATATCCATTGTATGTACAAACCACATTTGTTTATCCATTCATCAGTTGATGGACACTGGGGTTACTTCCATCTTTTGGCAATTGTGAACAAAGACACAATGAACATCAGTATGCAAATATCTGTGTCCTTGTTTTCAGTTCTTCTGGATGTCATATGGCATTTTCTTTCCTTCCTGATGAACTGCCAAACTGTCTACTACCATTGTAAAATTTTACATTCCTACCACCAATGAATCAGTGCTTCTCTTTCTCCACATCCCCTCCAACACTTGTAAATTTATGTTGTTTTAAACAGTAGCCCTTCTAACTGGTATGAAATGATATTGCACTTTAGCTTTGATTTGCTTTTCCCTAACAGCCAGTGATATTAAGTATATTTACATGTCATTTTTAGGCATTTGTATTTCCTCTATGGGGAAATAGCTATCCAAGTCTTTTGGCCTTTTAAAAATTTTGTTATCTTTTTATTGTTGAATTGTAGGTTTTCTTCATATGTTCTTGATATTAAAACATTAGATATATGGTTTTTAAATATTTTCTCCCATTGAGAAGCTGGTCTTTTCACTTTCATAACAATCCATTGAAACTTAAAATGTTGGACTGTAATACAGTAGCCTTGTTAGATGTTAATGATTGTATAACTATATAGCTTTTATATTATGGCCATGCGATTGTAAAATCCTTGGGTTGACACCATCTTTTTCAAGTGTATTGGTAGATGATTAATAAAATAAAAGCATGAATAAAAATAATAGGTTGGGAATATGGGGGAAAACGTCCCTATATAACTATGGACAATAGTTAATAATATTTATCTAATAATCTTTCATCATTTGGAAAAAAAAATTAACTACTGTTAAAAAAGTAGAATTACAAAATGTGCTATCATCAATTGTAACAAATTTTCCACACCAATGGAAGTGTTGTTGGAGGCATGGTATATGGGAATCCTGTATTTTATGCCTGGTTGTTCTGTAAACCCATAACTTCTCTAATTAAAAAATCTCATTGATGCACAAGCTTTTAATTTTGAGGGGATCCCATTTATCTATATTTTTTCTTTCTTTTACTCTGATTTGGGGTAAAGTCTGTGGAACGATTGCCTAACACAAAATCCTGAAGAAGCTTCCCTATATTTTCATCTAGAAGTTTTATAATCCTGGTTTTATATTTAAGTCATTGGTCCATTTTGAGTAAATTTTTCTATGTGGTATGAGATAGGGTTCCTCTTTCATTCTTTTACATATGAGTATCAAGTCCTTCCAGCACCATTTGTTGGAGAGATTATTCTTTCCCAACTGAGTGGTCTTGGCAATCTTGCAGAAACTCTAAGTAAATCTCATCAACTGTGGAGGCTTGTACTGCACTGGCATGACTGGCAATATCAGATACTCTCCCAGGTGGGAGAAAGAAGCAGCTCTATCAGAAGCAAGGGAATTTAGCTCAACCAAGCTCCAATTGTGGAAATAAATAACAAATTCATAATGCTGAAAATAAGTTCCAAGTACAGATAAACCTAGAGCAAGCACAAAAGGAATTGGTAGGTGTCTCCCCAGCAGAAAGGAGGTGGGAAGATGAAAAACAGATGTATTTTTGGAGGCAGCTGAGCTCAAAATTTTGGAAATGTTCTGTGACTCAAGAAAAGGGGGCACATAGAGCTTAGTACAAATATATGCTCTTGATTCCTGAAATCTGGGGGGCTAGGGATCAGCTCTGGAAAGATTTTTTTTTCATTTTTTAAAACTTTTTAGCAGCCATTAAAGAAAGCTTCAGACATTCTCAGGTTTCAGCACTGCCCCAGAAAAGGGCAGTTTAATCAGGGGACAGAGATAATTCCCTAAAAGGTGTATCTTCACCAAGAATATGCAATACAGGGCCTAGCATAAGTGGTGGTTCTCAATAAGAGAATTCAGACCTCAGAACCTGGGAAAGAGTTTAAACCTGCCTTTTTTCTCAGCCTCAGTCTCAATCACACACCTGGCAGGGAGACGGTATGCTGAGAATTGAAGGCTTCATTCAACTTTATGATGGTAGGGATCAGCAGAATGAAAATTGTGAACTCCTTGGAAGGACAGGAAAATCATATAATTAAGGGGCTTCAACATAAAAGATTGGCATCATGCTGGGTCTCATACCCAGGGATATTTGATGCTGATTATACCCTCTTCCTGAGTCCTGGTCTTGTCCTCTTTGGGGAAATCTGACTGAAGTCAATCATCCTGGGGAGACCAACATCAAAATCTTCCATGTAGGCAGGGGAAGAACAGAAAAACAAGAACTGCAAAATTCTGATGATTGAAACAGAAGCTAGAGGGCTAGAATAAGTTAAATGGAATGTCAAAGAACAGGTAGAGAACAAAGCCCACCAATAAGAAACCCTAGGTAAAACAGAGGAAATTACATCCAGAATCAACTAAGCAGGGAAATCAGATGCCTAGACACCAGCAAAAATTAGGAGATATACTAGAATACGTAGAGATATTGTTCAAAGGAAAAATCTAATGCTCTGAATGAGATAAAAGAGTTGAAACAATTAATTAAAGATGTTCTAGCAAGTCTTCTAAATCAAATCAATGAGATGAAGGACAATATGACAAAAGAGATGACAGATGCAAAGATGTCAATGTGAGACAATACAGAAGAAGTCCAAAGTTATAAAACCAAAATGGTAGAACTTATGAGAATGAAAGGCACAATAGAAAAGAAAAACACAATGGAGATGTACCATAGCACAGTTGAAGACGCAAAAGAAAGGAGTAATGAATTAGAATACAGGACATCTATAATCCTACACACACAAAAAAAACAGGGAACAAAAAGGACAAATATGAACAGGATCTCAGGGAATTGAATGACAGCATGAAATGCATGAATATACATGTAATAAGTCTCCTACAAGGAGTAGAGAAATGGAAAGTGCCAGAAAGAATAATGGAGGAAATAATCACTGAAATTTTCCCAACTCTTATGAAAGAAATAAAATTAAAGAGTCAAGAAGAGTGACCTCAACAACATGGTGATGTAAACAGCTACTAAAACTCCTCTCCAGAGATTCAATAAAAAAGGACAATTATGTATTGTTTGAATGTCTGGAAGTGGATATAGACTGGAGAAGCCACTGCAGATTCTGAATTGAAGAAAGAGAAGAAATATCAGGAATGAATCTCCCATCTCAGAGCAGCCAGTCCTCTCCCCTCCACCTCACTTGGTCTTAGTGTGGAGAAGGCACAGAATCAAAAGACAGGAACTTTCCCACCAGGGAGACAGATTTTAAAATCTCTCATAGCAGTGAGACATACTCCAACTCTTCTAGTTTGCTAATGCTGTCAGGATGCAAAACACCAGAGATGGATTGCCTTTTATAAAAGGGGGTTTATTTGGTTACACAGCTACAATTTTAAGGCCATAAAGTGTACAAGGTAACACATCAGCAATTGGGTACCTGCACTGGAGGATGGTTAATGGTACCCAGAATACCTTTGTTAGCTGGGAAGGCACGTGGCTGGCATCTGCTCCAAAGTTCTAGTTTCAAAATGGCTTTCTCCCAGGACTTTCCTCTCTAGGCTGCAGTTCCTCAGAAATGTCACTCTTAGTTGCTTTTGGGGTGTTTGTCCTCACTTAGCTTCTCCAGAGCAAGAGTATAATTTCAACAGCCATCTTCAGACTATCTGCAGCTACTCTCTTATCTTCTGTGCATCCTTTAACATGTCCCTCTTGGCTGTAGCAAACTTGCTCCTTCTGTCTGAGCTTATATAGTGCTCCAGTGAACTAATTCAGACATGCCCTGAATGGGTGGGGTCACACCCCCATGGAAACTATCCAATCAGTGTCATCACCCACAGTTGGGTGAGTCCAATCTCCATGGAAGCACTCAAAGAATTACAATCTAATCAACACTGAGATGTCTGCTAACAAAAGATTACATCAAAGATAATGGCATTTAGGGGGACATAATACATTCAAACCGGCACACCCACTCTATGAAGACCTGGGGACAGGGGAGGATTTTCAAGGCCCATGTTAGCAAGGGACAAAGAGACAAACTGCATTTCCACCTCTTGATTGGAAAACTCTTTTCCCACCCTTGAGGGAAGTAGCAGCTGACAGCTGTTTCCTTGCCTGGGAGATGGCTTGTAGTACTTTCTACTAGTATATTAGTAGAAGGGATTTGCGAATTTTGATATCTATTGTAATTGCTTGGAGGGTGTTTAAAACTGAATGTCTAGGCCCCAAAGAAGAAAAATTAAGTGAGAATCTCTGTAATAAGACTCAGGTATTTGAATATTTAAGGTCTCCAGATGATTTCAATGTGCCACAAGGATTGATGTCCACACTTTCAGAGTATGTGATGCAACATGGGAAGTATCTACATTTAAAAATATGCAGATAGTCTCAAAAATTACATATATTTTAATAAAATAAAAATTTCATACAGACATTTATAAATTTTGTTAAACACATGTTTCTCATTATTTTTTCCAGTAATATTTTCAACAATATTCATCCAAAACCAAACTAAAATCTGGATCTCAGGGAATTTAATGAGAAAGTAATACAATTATGTGGTATGTTTTGGTAGGACTTTAAATTTTAATTTATTTTCCACCTGCATAAAGGAAAAAGCTATAAAATCAGCTTTCTTGTTTATTTAGGACATTTAATAACTTCATTCACCTATTCTAGAGAGCTCTGTGTGTCCTCTGTCATACAGTTCACTTCTTTCATTCTCCATCCCAGTAACATATTCTATTTTTTCACATTACTTGTGTCCATCAAAAATTTTCATAATTATCCATCTGTCCTGTACTTTTTTCTATTTATAACAGCTTTTGTTCATAATAGCCCCAAACTGGAAATAACCCAAACATCTTTCAATGGACAAATGCACAATGAAGTGGTCTATACATACAATGGAAGACAATTTATCCTTGAAAAGCAAAAATGTTGATGAAGATATTATGCTGAGTGAAATAAAACAGACTTCTGAGGTCACATCATGTATGATGATATTTATGTGACATTCCAGAAATTGTAAATCTATAGAGATGAGCAATAGTTCAGCATTTGCCAGAGGATGGGGTTGGGTAAGTATTTGACTACAAAATTGAAGAAAGAAGGAATATTTTTGGATGATGGAAATATTCTGTGTTCTGATTGTGGTGGTAGTTCATGGATCTATACATGTGCTCAAACTCATGAAATATGCACTCTCCAGAAAGTTAATTTTATGGTATGTTAATTTAGAAATTTTACAAGGTATTTGCATATACAAATATTTTATTCAAAATTATTTAAAAGAAATTTTCCATGAGAGTTTTTTGCCACAAGCCTGTTTAGTTGAGATTCTCTCACACCACCCCTGCTGTCCTGTGGTTCTGTTTATCCATCTCTAATATGACAGGATTTTTTTAACATCCCAAACTTTATTTTATATAGCAAAGATAGGTACTAAAATATTCTTTAGGAAAACTTAGCTTAGTCACATGAAAACTCAGGCATATACAAGTACAGATAATCCAAACAGGCTTCACAATGTGTGTGTCCTCAAGGCACACAACCTAATTTCTACCAAAAATACAGTTTTTCCAAAGGGATTTGGAAATATCAATTGACAAAAGCATTAGATCAAGTACCTATAATTAGACAGAAATATCTGAATTACTTAATAAGAGATAAACTTAGTCTTAAAATTTGTGCATTAATTTTTGATGATCACTGAAGTAGGAAGAGATTAGGTTGATTTAATCACATCTTGAAAAGAAAACTCTCACTTGAGCTTAAATAAATTTATAGCCCAAGTTAGAGGAAATCAAGTTACATGGCAGTTAGATTTCTGATAGTGCAAATAGCTATTATTTTTACACTGTGGGAGCCCTGGGCCCAGGGCCTTCCCTAACAGCTTTGAAGAATGTGCATGCAACTGTTTGTATGACCTAGGCCAGTTAAGTTTTAACCTACACTCCTTCTATAACCAGGCCTCCTGCACTAAATATAATCTATAGCTAACTTCCTTCCCAAAATCCCTGAGATACAATTATCTACAAGGTAATCTATAATCCTCCCCTCTTTCCTGTGGAATGCAAACAATCTTTCCCTATGTCAAAAGTCCTCCATTCCAACACTTCTGCTCTCATACCCATTGAAATGTCTTTGTCTCAAGCCCCTATAACGGGTTTGAACAGTCCTCCTCAAAGTGAAGAGTACTTTCACACTGAGCTCTGAACTGGCCACCATTCAGAGCAGCTTAACTGACTTCCTGCTCCAGTCCTATAAGTATGCCTCAAATTGAAGTTCACATCTCAGATCATGTTCAGTGTCTTCTTTGGGCCCTTGGCTGCAAAAGACCCTTGGGCCATGACACACACCAAGTTCATGTTTACTGTAATAAAAAATCCTGTTTTCAGAATTATATGTAACCCCAGTTTACCAACACATAGTTAGGTGACATATAGGTACAGAAAGAGTAAATGAGGAACCAGCTTATCTCAATTCCTCAGTCCAGCAGTTGATTCACTTGTGGCTGCAGCTAAGCTCTCTACTTGTTTGACAACCCACTAAGCATCTGTGAGAAGAGGGCCAGCAGTGGAGAGGAAAAGGCAGGCTGTTTGATCCTCTGAGCATAGGTCATGGCTCTCTGCAGATCTTCTCCACCAGGCTTCTCATCTCCAGTAGAAGAAGTGGGGAATTGAAAACCCTCCAAACTTGAACAAAGTGATTATCACACTGACAGGGAGCCCTAGAAAACTGGCATTATTGCATTGGAAATGAATTGCTTTATAGGAGTGTATATTGCTTCACTTGCACAAGTTGTGCTCAGTGTGATAATCTAGCACTCATGTATGAATGTATAATTTTAAACAAAAAGTGCATGGGCAGTTCAAGCTATTAAAGGAACGGTACTGTCTTTGCGGATTTGAAGTACATAGCACACCCCACCACAATGTGAAAACTGTAATACTTTTTTGAAGTAAAGCACACTAAATCAAACCAATTACAAAGACAGATGTGTCACACCAAGAAAACGTTTTCAGTTATACTGGCAACCCAAATGCTTTCAGTTTTTCAAAGACAGTTTTTAATGCCATGAAAAAAATTCTCATGATTTCCAAGTTAAAATAATAAAAGCAAGCTACAAGACTATATAAGCAGTATGATCTTAAGTATGAAATAATTTTATATTTATATATTTTTAAAAATGACTGGAAGAAAATGCAACAAATATTTTAAAAGTGCAGTTCCTTCTGTAAAGTGGGAAAACAAGAAACTGATTTTGCTACTTTTCTGAAATTTTCAAAATTTCCAGAAAATTACTTAATAAATCAGAAAACTTGTGCAAAAAATTAAATGTGTATCAAACAGCTTCATAACTATCAATGATTAGTATGTCCAAAGGGTAGACTGACTCTGCCAGTTTGAATGTATTGTGTCCCCCAAATGCCATTATCTTTGATGTAATCTTGTGGGGCAGACATTTTGGTGCTGATTAGATTTGCTTGGAATACACCCCACCCAGCTGTGGGTGATGACTTTAATGAGATATTCCCATGGAGGCATGGCCCCACCCATTCAGGGTGGGCCTTGATCAGTGGAGCCATATAAATGAGGCAACTCAAAGAGAAGGAACTCAGTGCAGCTGTGAGTGATGTTTTGAAGAGGAGCAAGCTTGCTAGAGAGGAACGTCCTGGGAGAAAGCCATTTTTTGAAACCAGAACTTTGGAGCAGACGCCAGCCACGTGCCTTCCCAGCTAACAGAGGGTTTCCGGACGGCATTGGCCATCCTCCAGTGAAGGTACCTGATTACTGATGTGTTACCTTGGACACTTTATGGCCTTAAGACTGTAACTCTGTAGCCAAATAAACCCCCTTTTTATAAAAGCCAATCCATCTCTGGTGTTTTTCATTCTGCAGCATTAGCAAACCAAAACACTGACTTTGAGGCATGGCTACATGAGCTCCATCTTTCTTCTCAATGGAAAAATCACCTAAGAACATTTTATTCCAGATGCTAGTCAGTATCATTCAAGTGATCACTGAAGTTGGAAAAGCATTTGTTAAGTCATATCCCCAAAAAACATCAGTGGCTGATTCCTAATACTAATAAATTGCCAACTTTTATGATAAATTTTTAATGCTATCTCAACTAGTTTAATTATTTTTGTTCTTAGAGGCTGGTTTAAGCAGAAAGGGATAATTTACAAATTTGACCCTTCAGAGGAAATATAGTTGAAGAAGATTCTTTGAAGTCATCCATTTTTAGCAATTAAGAGATTGATTTGTTCCATTAATCTATTATACTCTAATTACCAAAAGAATTGAAACTTTTTCCTGTTAAACTGCTATCAACATTCTGTTATTTCAGAAAGATGCAGACTGCAACAATCAGCAAGCATTTATTAGAATCTATGTTGTAGCCAGAGAAAGACTATCGTGAGTTTTCAAATAACTGCACAGTTTGATACTCCTCCTTTAAAAGGAAGGAGGCTAACTCTCCCTTTGCCTGCAGGGAGGGCTAGACTCAATGGCATGCTTCTAATGCACAGTATATGCTATGAGTGTCAGGATGAGACTTATAACCAGAGGCCACAAAAGGCACTGAGGTTTCTCATGGCTTTCTCTCTGGAATCCCTCACTCTGGGGAAGAAGCCACCATTTTGTGAGGACACTCAAGCAGTGCTGTGGAGAGGTATGTATGGAGACGAAGCAAGGACTCCTGCCCACAGCCCTGAAGTTGAGGTAAAGTGGAAGTGGATTGTTTGCAATACTGAAGACCCAGTTAGCACAATTCATTAACTTTGATTTCTTTATTTAAATCTTACAAAAGATCTCAATGATAAGTATAATAATTTAATATCTGTACATAATGACAAGAGTACATCTAATAAGAGGGCACACCATACTTTGGTTTGGGATCTGAGTTTTTGCTTAAGTCTTTCTGACATAAGACTCATGATCTGATAGTGATTCATTGCAATTAAAATGTGGAATTATTTTTAAAATGATTTTTTCTGTTTTGAATATAGTTTTTTGTTTGTTTTTTTAAGGTGTTATTTATTTATTTATTTTTATTGAGTTTGTTCACATACCACACAATTACACAAAGATTCAAAGTGAGCAATCAATTGCCCACTCTACCATCATACGGCTTTGCATCCATCACCACAAATTCTTTTCATTTTTTAGAACATATTCATTACTCCAGAAAAGAAATAAAGGCAAAAAAGGAAACTCAAATCCTCCCATACCCCTAACCTCCCCCCTCCATTATTGATTCATTGTATTGATATAGTACATTTGTTACTGTTGAAAGAATGTTAAAATACTAATAACTGTAGTATATATTTTGCAATAGGTATATTTTTCCCATATGTGCCTCTTTTATTAACTTTTAGTTATCATGTCATACACTAGTTCTAGATCATGAGAGATATTCATAATATTAATAGAGTTAATCACAGACATTGTCCACCACAAGATTCACTGTTTTATACATCCCCACCTTTTAACCTGCAACTTTCCTTCTGGTGGCAAATGTGACTCTGATCTTACCATTTCCACCATCTTCACACACCATGCAGCACTATTAGTTATTCTCAAAATGTGCTACCAACCCCTCTGTCCATTTCCAAATGTTTAAGTTCACCCTAGTTGAACATTCTGCTCATAATAAACACCTGATCCCCATTCTTTAGTCTCATTCTATATCCTGGTAACATATTTTATGTCCATTAGTTGACATATTATAATTAGTTCATATCAGTGAGATGCTGCAAATTTTGTCTTTATCTGTCTGTCTTATTTCACTCAATATAGTGCCCTCAATGTTAATCAATCCATTTTCAAAGACAGTTCGGTTCACACACCGTACATTCTGTCCTAAATAAAGAATCAATCTTTCCCTGTATAGTCACAAATTTATATATTCACCACCATCACCACTATCTATATAAGAACATCTCCATTTCTTACACAATGAAGGAGGAAGAGACAAAAGAAAAAGAAAAATAAAGCGAGGAAGAGAAAAAACATAGTAGCTAGTAAGCACCAAAAGGAAAGATAGCATTAAACTAAAGTAGAATAGTGTCAGACAACATCACCAAAGTTGTGTCCCATACCGTTGCCTCTGCCCTCCCATATGCATTTAGCTTGGCATTTTGCCTTTGTTACATTAAAGGAAGCATAATACAATGTTTCTGTTAATTATAATAGCTATTTTGCATTGATTGTATTTTCCCCAACAATGTTCACATTCATTTGTTCTACCTCATGTAAAAAACATATTTGTACCTTTTATCACAATTGTTGATCACTCTAGGTTTCACTGAGTTATACAGCTCCTGTCTCTGTCTTTCCTCTTTCCTTCTGGTGTCCCATATGCTTCTAACCTTCCTCCTTCAACCATACTCACAGTCACCTTTATTCAATATACCCACATTGCTGTGCTACTATCTCCCAAAACTGTGTTCCATACCTCTCATGCCTGTCTTTTCCTTTTGGTCTATAGTGCTCCCTTTAGTGTTTCCTATAGAGTAGACATCTTGTTCACAAACTTTGTCACTGTCCATTGGTCAGAGAAAATTTTAAGCTCTCCCTTATATTTGAAGGACAGTTTGGCCACAAATGGGATTCTTAAATATATTGCTCCACCTCCTGCTTGCCTCCATGGTTTCTTTTGTAAAATATGTATGTAGTCTTACCAAGTTTCTTTGCATGTGATGGATCCCTTTTCTCTTGTTGCTTTCATGATTCTCTCTTTATCTTTGATGTTTGATAATCTGATTATTAAGTGCCTTGGCACACACCTATTCAGAACTATTCTGTTTGGGGTACACTGCACTTCTTGAATATGTAATTTTATGTCTTTCATAAGAGATGGGAAATTTTCATTGATTATTTTCCCTATTATTTCTTCTGCCCCTTTTCCCTACTCTTCTCCTTTTGGGACGCCCATGACACATTCATTCTTGTGTATTGTGTTGTCATTCAATTCCCAGAGATGTTGCTCATATTTTTCCAGTCTTTTCTCTATCTGTTCTTTTGTGTGTAGGGTTCCAGGTTTCTTGTTCTCCAGTTCCTGGGTGGTTTTCTTCTGCCTCTTTAGATCTACTGATTTATGTCTCCATTTTGTCTTTCATTTCTTGTTTTGTGCCTTTCATTTACATAGATTCTGTCAGCTGTTTCTGTGAACTTTCAATTTCAACCTTATGGATGCCGTGTTTCCATTGTATGTGTCATCTCTTTTGTCATATCTTCCCTGAACTTTTTGAATTGATTTTTCATTAGTTGTTTCAATTCCTGTATCTCAGTTGACGTGTAATTTATTCCTTTGACTGGGCCATAACTTCATTTTTCTTAGTGTAAGTGGTAGTTTTCTGTTGTCTAGGCATCTGGTTTCCTTAGTTACCGCAATCAGGTTTTCCCTGACCAGAATGGGCTCAGGTCTTGGAAGGTGGGTATAGTATCAGGTATCACTGAGGGTGTGTCTTAGGAGATTGATACACCCTGTGAGGCCTCCAGCCACTTTCCTTTTCTGCAAAGCAGGTGGAACCTGTCTGCCTGTAGCTCCTGACTGGTGTAAGGAGGTGTGGCCCATGGCTATTTTCCCCCAGGCTCTGGGGTCTGGTTCTGAATGGAAGACAGGTAGGAGAACTTGGCACCACCTCTTCCCTCTTAGTGAAGATAACCCCCCCCCCCAGGGAGAAGTCATTGCATTTGAATAGGCTCTGACTCTGCTATCTCCAACCTTGTCTCGGTCAGAGCACTGGGAATTGAAAATGGCTGAGGCTTTCTTCACTGAGTCAAAAAAGGGATGTAAAGGCCCCCTCAGGGCAACTCTGTGGCTCCCCTCACTTTCCCCTGTTGACCATATATAATATCTGGTCCTCTGGGCCCGCTGTCCCTCCGGAAGAGGTCTTCTGGGTCTCCAAGTTCAGTTATCACCAAAAGTCTCTGTCTGCTTGTTGGGGATTCATAGCTTATATTGAGCACATACACTTTGTTAATTAAAACTCAAGTTGGAGCTTGGCTTAGGTAAATTTGCTTTCTTTGAGAGTGCTTCTGTCTATCACTGCGAGACTTTGCAGTTTGGGCTATAGAGGGAGGGGCTCACAGCTCTGGTCTGCAGCTTTTAGTTACAGATTTTATGCTGCAATCCTGGGCACCAGTCCAAATTCAGGTTGGTGTATGATGAGTGGACCATCCCATTTGTCCAGCCACAGTTTTTCCAGATTATTTACTAGTTGTTCCTGGTTCTTTAGTAGTTGTTCCATGGGGACTTACTAGCTTCCATTCCTCTCTATGCTGACATCTTCTTCCAGGCTTTTGAATATAGCTCTGTTTTTAAATGGAAATTAGTGCATCCTCAGAGTTTCATTTTTAGCTCAAAATTTTAATCTATATATGTTTTGTTATAAACTGCTTTGAAACACTGACAGTATTTTGTTTACTCTGATGTCCTCTTCTTTAGTCAGATTTATCATACTAATTAGAAAACTGCTAATATCTTTTTTCAACTCACTGATAGAGTTGGGATTCTTAAAACATAAGAAGGGATAAGTTGTTGCAAACATTTTTATAACTTGAGCTAAAAACACTATAAAATACATGTAACACATTTTTACATTTTTGTCCAAATGATATAATTGCACTTCCTTCATAGCTCAGGTTCATTTTTCTCCTACTTACATGAAAATATTTCTTAGTTATTTTTATTGACATTCAAGGACTTAAGCCCTCATATACTGTCACCACAAAGCTGTTTTCTTTTTAATGTAGTAAGGTATACTTTTGCAATATATTTTGAGTAACTCCCAAAAGTTGTTTCCCTGATTGCTCAATTTTTTCTCAAGTCCATTTCTGATTGCTGATCACTAGGTATTTATAAAAAAAATGATTTGAAATAAAATGGATTTCCTGTTTTGTCAAGAGGAAAATGCATGTCACAAAATAGTTTAAAAAATCTGAAAAGTACAGGTAACAATCCTTTCACCAATGTTAACCACTTTATTTTTGGCATCTAATCAGTGAGGTGTAAATGTCAGCATTAGACACAACATGACATTGCTGGACAAAAATTTGAAGACTAAGTTTCCTCATATGTTCATAAACTATTCAAAATTTAAGTTGTACATAAAAGACAAAATGACATCCCTACTTCCTATTATGGAAAACAAAACATTGATGGTCAAAGTCATTTATAGACTAGGGGCTTTTGATTTCTATGAAAAGGTACTTGCAAAGGTGCAAATAATTGAGTATAAAATAAACAAACTAAGATTTATATTATAATTTGTATTCAAAAGAGAATTCTAAATGTCACTGTCTGAAAGCACTTAAAACATTTGATTCACAGCTTTCCCCTAAGTATACCATTAGTACAACTGGTTAATATGTTGGATGGTAGGTTGATGTTAGTTTGCTTGCAGCAGCTATGCTAAACACATGGTTTCTTTTTGAGACATCAGGTCTTCAACCGTTCTTACAAAGTATAAGGAATTTTATACAACTGGCTGCACTACAGTGGTGAACAATGTCTCTGAAGATTGTTCCAAAAAAAAAAAAAAACACTTCCTGTAGTAGCACAGAATGCTGATGATTTATTTGTGACTGTAATATCCATTATGTATCTCCATGTGTTTTCATATTCATGCCAGAATTTTTCATTTGGCCTTTGGGTACCAAAAGATTAAAAATGAGATCTAAGAAAGCTTGTCTAATAGCCCTGACCCAGTCAAATTGTAGTGACTAAAGTCCTGTCCTGACTCTGGGAGGGGCTCATGGCTTCTGGACATTTGGAAAATGAGTAGTAAACATGTTGCAGGTCTGGACATGAAGGGGACACTAAATTTGAGCAAAGTGACATGGCTGTGTGTTCACTTTACTTAGCATTACAGCACATGAAGGCAAGTATACCTATAATCACATTTGAGAGATTATTCATGGTCTCTGATCACTGAAAAAAAAATTGTGCTTTCTCTAGAATTTGATGTCCTGAAAATTGCACTCATCTCCTGCATATTTGCAATAATAATGTAAAAATGAATCCTTTTGCAAACATATGGCTTGCTTTTTCTTCTCATTACTAAAAAAAGAAGGCTTGAAAATAATTATGAGTTTGTGTACAGAGTGACAGTCTCCCCTTTTGCAATTTTTAATGTAGTGCTTGCAGATCTGGGGAGGGGTGGGGAGAGAGATTTTCCTTGTCATGTTTTACATCCCCACATCAATAGAGGCAAAAGACAGCCAGCAAGGCACAGTTTTCATACCATGCTTCTGCTACTTATCTGTTGAGACAAAGGTCTCTATAGTATACAGAGCAGAAACAAACCTCACCTCATCCTATTCATTTTATAAAAGGATTTACTTAACTCCAGGGGGGTTTATAGTTGGCCTTTATACTCCACAACACCATTACTTTTAAGGGAACTAGAGTTTCCACCTTCCATGTTTTTAGATTCAGTTTTGGATTTTTGCTTGGGAGTTGCAGAATAAGTGTCTCAAGAATAAGGCAAATGTGCAACTTGATTTTCCTCAATAGGATGGAGTTTCCTTAGAACTGGTTGGAGTTTGTCTTTTTGCTGTCTAAATTCTAGCTCCACATTATAAGTAATGCATGCACTGTTTCTGCGTGTGTCACAATCACCTGTGCCTTGCCCAGTCCAATGTGAAAGCTTTTCTCCATGAGACTTCTTTTTCCAGCTCCTGAATGACACCCAAGAGCACTTTTATAATTTTGTGGCTTGAACTGATCAAATTCTCCATCATATGAAGCTGTGATTTCAGGTCCACCACTTCTGTCTGAGGCAGGCTTTTTTGGCATTCTTCACCCACATTGACCTCTGTGTGACACAGTTGACTTTCCTCCCAAGGCAGAGGTGGAGCCTTCTGGGCCTTTGCAGCACCTTCAGGGGATGGGGTAGTACCTGGGTGGGCCTGGCATCCTGTCAGATACAGACCCTTCATGCTAGAGACCATGGAGTTTGAATTGGTGCATAATTGTGACATGGAAACCCAGACTGTCCCAGTGGTGGTAAGTACTTGACTAATTACTGTGGTCAAGAATATCTTCACAATCCCTTTTTGAATCTAAACCAAGTGCTTGATGTTCGTGGACAGTCTGAACCAGGACCAGCAAACTACAAAGAGCATTTACCATGTATGAGATGATCAGAATGAAAGAGCTAGACTGTGAATAAAATTATCAGATGGATGACTGATTTTCACCCTCCCCTCCCTGAAAGCATGTCCTATTCTTACTCTGGACCCATTTTTACCTAATCCACATGGTGACAAATGGAACTCATAATAAGGAGGCTGGACTTCAATCTAAGGTTTTCTAGATGCACTGGCTTGGACAAGTAAACCTCTTAAAATCTGTCTATCCAGTAGAATAAAAATGTAGCAAAGTACAGTGGCTTGTCAACATGAAAACTTCAAATTCTTAGCAAGTAATAGTAGTAGTTAATAGTTAAGGTATAAAAACTTTCCTCCAGACACTTACAGTACCTAGAAACTAACCAGAGTTATTCCTTCTCTTAAGACAAAGAATACATATGACTATTGTGGTATGGTTGATGATTTCTTAGGTTCTTTTAAATACATATCACCTTATAAGCTAAGTATGACCTGTTAACAAGAAGACTGGCTTAGAGAGGTTGACCATCTTGCCCAAGGTTATAGAGTGGATGGCAAAGCTTGAATGAGAACTAAAAGTTCTCAAATTCGAAAGCTTCTATATTCCTTCTACTACACTGACCCTAGAACTCAGTAGGACAAAAAACATCCCTCTTCAAACCTACTTACCCAGATTTACTTATGGGAACATGTTCTAGAAGGAAATATGAAATGCATTTCTTTCCAGATGTCCTTAGATAAGAAAATATCCCTAGAGGCATTTCCTACCCCTTTCCATTTCCACACTACCAAAGGGGGAAGGGGGTGAGAGGACCCTAAATCTGCAAATATAGAGAGGCACAGTGATGAAGTGTATGCATTCTAGAGCCAGACAGGTCTGGAATATCTAGTTTACAACTTAGATACCTCCCTGATCTCGGGTCAGATAAGTTTTCTCATCAATAAAACATCAATAATTCAGGGAAGGTATAAGGATGAAATGAAAGAGTCCTTAGCAAGATGCTGATAAACTAAACACCAGAAGAGTAGCTATAATGGTGGATAATCCTCAGGCCCCACTAAAAGTTGCAGGCATTCTAACTTGAGGAGCTGTAAGGTCCACATGTTAGAGTCTACCCTTATGGTAGTCATGAGGAGATTATTTTATTAATTAATCCTTAGCTCTTTCTAGAATTTCTCTGACTCCGCTTCCTTGCATTCATTCACTCTACAGACCTCTGAGCACCTATGTTAAGCTCAGAAGGAATAAGGGAGACAAAGCCTCTGCCCTAATGTAGACTAAGTCTACTGGAAGAGATAGCCAAGGAATTTTACAAAGGGGGACAGCAGATGCAGAGTTGGAGAAAGGTTCTAGAGAGTGTAGAGAACTGAAGGAAAGCTTCATCATAGAATCTTTAAAAAGGATGGAAAGGCAGAAGAAAAACATGTAAAAGAGCATGGAAGCATTCAATAGACTAAATGGCAGTGCTAGGATATGTGACCCAAGGTTGAGACCAGATCATAGGGGTATGAAAATGTCATTCTGATTTTTGACTTGACACTGTAGGACACAGGAAATCAAAGAGTTATTTTAAGCAGTATAGTGACAAGATCAAAAAGATGGCTCCAGTGGTCTATGAAAGATGGACTGGAGATTGGGTCAGCTCTTGAGTGGAAAGCAAGAAGAACAACAGAAGATTATTCCAGACTCACCATCCTCAATCAAGCCTTCTCTGAAACAATGGCCAGGCTGCATTATCATATGCCCCTTCCTGCCCCCAGAATATCTTACACATATCACACATATTACATTTGAATAAATTATCCAAGTATGTGTGTTTGTCTCAACAGGAAAAGAAGCTCTCTATTCACCTGTGTATTCCCAGAAACTGCAGATAATCTGCCATATGGGAGTCTGATGTATGGTTAAATGAGGAAAAGAAATATATTTTTACTGTTTGTGAGAAAGGGTGAGTCCAGCCTGGAAACTTGTCTTTGAGACAAATGCCTATGGAACATTACCTGGAGATGTCCAACACAAGACAATGGGACACCCAAGTCTGGCAGTCAGGAGAGGGGGTCTAACCAGAGGTTCAGATTTGGAAGACATCAGCTGACAAGAGGAAATCTATTAAGAATGAGATGGCCCTTGAAGGGCATTGCAGGAGACAGGTAAGGCTAGAATCCTAGAGAATGGAATTTATGTCAGTGAAAAAACCTGAGGAAAATTCAGAGAGGCTGAATCAGCATAAAAAGAGAAGCTAAGAAAAGGAGACACTCTAGAAGAGAAAGAATGACAAGAATAGAAATCATCAGAAAGCTAGGCAGAGAATAAGAAACTCATCCAGATTTTTGATGCCTGAAACTTTGTTTACATAAAAATGGTCCAGTTATTAATTCATCTCTTGATGAATGTAAGGACATCAAGAAGAGTCACTAAATTATATTCTTTAAGCACCAAATGACCATTTGTTGATGTAGTTTTGAATGAAAATATTCACTTAAGTCTCCCTCTCCATACTGGACTCCAAGACCAATCAGGGTATATTACTCACTCTCACATCTGCACTGTATACATGGTATTTTTAGATATGTATGGGGTGCTTTTGGTAGAGGTAGTGACAAGGTGATGCTTAGTAGGGTTATTTAGTAAAAAAACAAAAAGAAAACTATTGTGAGGGATTGTTCTGTCTTATAAAGGGGTAGTATGTGAGTCTGGAAGAGAATAAATCCCTGTAACCTGCTACATTTATTTTTACTTTGGTTACAAACTTAAGAAGTCTGCCTCAATATACCAATCCTTTTCCTATGTCTCTCATACTCCAGAAACTTTAGAGTTTCCCTTCCAATAAAGAACTCCAAGAATTTCAATTTTATCTACTTCATAGATTTCTCAAAGCAATTTATATGCAAAACTGTATCCTGGCATATTATTCTAGTTATGTTTTCAATTACTTTTAATAATCAATTTGACCATTTTCATTCCACTTTACAGTCTACTCAACAATACAGATTATGACACTACCTAATTATATTAATTTGCATTACTATTAGTGAACAAGACACTATTACTAGAAATTATCAAAATTACTTTCTTTAAAACTCAAATCAGATCAACACTCTCCAATTCACTGGTGTTCTCGTCACCACTAAGAGCACAAAACTCAGTATAACTTGTTTCTGTAGTCTCTTTCAAGGGACCATATTACTACACCAAAACATTTTTCTGCCTATGTCAAATTGGTGTATAAAGCCTAAGAATAACAGTACATCAAGTCACTAATATATTCTGGATCAACACTCGTTAAAAAGTTTATTGGGGCTGGAAGTGGACATGCTGGAGGCCACAGGCAGACTGCAGTGGAAAACACTTCACACAACAGGGTGGGTTGCCCTGCAGGATGAGGCAGAGGGCTGGCCAATGGGGTGGACCCAGATTTGAGGCCTGCAGGGTCTTTGCTGACCCATGCATGTCCTGTCATATTCCAGAGGTTCAAGCAGCACTGGGCCTAGAGGCTGATTGGGGTGGGAATGAGACCTAGGCATGAGGAGGGCTGCTGCAGACATGCCTGGGTGTAGATGAGGGTGGGTGACTTCCATGAAGTTGATCAGGCAGAGGAGGACCCCTTACTGTGGCAGGGGAACCAGGTGCATTGCCCCCATGTGCCTGCAGATAAAGCCCACCCACACAGCAACTCACACTTGGGCTGCTCCTTGCTGCTCAACCCTGCAAGGCAGGCAGACTGGAGCCAGGCCTCAGGGCACCAGGGACCAAGCTAAGTTGCCCCCACCTACACAAGCTGAGGCTGCTGTTGGGGAAGTTGGCTCTGAAGCATGTGCCACTCTGACTTGCAGCCAGGAGCAGCAAGGGTGAGGGCAAGGAGGCCAATGATGGCAGCAAGACCAAGATCTGGGAGACATATGACCTGCCACCCATGCCTAGTAGTGCCTGCCTGGTCCACAACTTCCCTGTGGCTGAGTGGAACCAGCAGTCCAGGGAGGAAGGGGTCAGGCAAGAGGCTGGCTGCTTCTGTGACTGCCATGGTGGGGAAGTGGAGAGCACATCTCCATGGATCTGGGACCAGATGGCAGCACAGGAGGAGTAGGATGGTGGGGAAAGGGCAGAGGGCAAGGCAAAGGGAGACAGGGTTGGTGAGAAAGACCAGGGGACTTGGGATGCTGATGCTGCAGCCTTCATGGGCAGAGATGGGGGACACCAACATCCCCTGGTGATGGTGGCTGAGGAGACTATACACATTCTGGAGGGCAAGCCTCTGGATGATAAGGTGTGTTCTGACTACAGGGGTAATGCAGAACAATGAGGCAGAAGACCCTGTTCAGATCCCTCCTGGATACTAACAAAATCCCATCCCTCATGCTGTGGGGACCACAGGGCTGTGGTAAGTCCACTCTGGCTCACATAATAGCTAGCCAACAACAGCAGGACACATAGCATGTTTGTGACATTGACTGCAACAAATGCTAAGACAACTGATGTGCAACATGTCAATAGAAAAATTTCAGAATGAAAAGACCTTTTTCAAAAAGTAAAGCATCCTTTTTATTGATGAGATTCATCAGTTCAATAAATCTAAGCAGGACACTTTCCTTCCTTATGTAGTTTGTGGGAGGATTACTCTGATTGGGGCAACCACTGAGAACACCTCCTTCCTGGTCAAGCTGGCCTTCTGAGCCATGTTGGGTTATTGTTCTCCAGAAGCATCCAGTAGAGCAAGGTGACAGTTTTAATGATAGCAGTCAACTTCATGGGATCCCAAGTCCTGGACTTGAGCTGTTCCACTGACCCTATGAGTCAGAGCCTCAATAGCAGCTATGAGCCCTCAGTGTTCACAGAAGAAAAAGCTGTGGGTACTATGATGTATCTCAGTGACAGCAATGCCAGAGCTGGATTGAATGGACTGCAGCTGGCTGTTCTGCCCAGGCTAAGCTCTAGGAAGATGTTTTATAAGACAAGCAGGTAAATGTATTCTCCCAGTAGAGTTGTGATCCCTGAAAATGACATTAGGGAAGAGGTCCAGCAATCCCACAATTTATATGACTGAACAGAGGAAGAGCATTTTAACTGCATTTCTGAATCTCATGAGTCCTTGTGTGGCTCAGACCAGAAAGCCTCCCTCTACTATCTTGCTCCCATGCTGGAAGTAGAAGAGGATCTGCTGTATGTGTCAGGCTGCTTGTGAGGTTTGCCAGTGTATTAGGGTACTCTAGGGAAACAGAATCAGTGAGCAATATCTATGAATATAAGATTTATAAATATGACTCACCCAACTTTGGATATGCATGAGTCCAAATTCCGTAGGGCAGTCAGCAAACTGGCAACTGCAATGAAGATGTTCAATGAACTCCTCAGGAAATGAAATGGCAACTTTGATGAACTCCTCAGGAAATGCTTCACTGGGCAGTTGAAGAAGTGAAGGCCCTCTGTCTTGCTTAAATGGCTTCAACTGATTGGATTAAACACAGCCAACTGCATTCTGTCATTGTGGAAGACATGTCTTTCAGTGAGTCATCAGTCACAGCTGCAGCCAATTGACTGATTTAATAAACCAGCCTGTTGGTTTATTAACCAGCCACAAACATCCTCACAGCAATAGTTAGGCCAGTGCTTGCCTGACCAGACAGCTTGGTACCATCACCTGGACAAGTTGACACATGAACCTAACCATCACAGTCCACCCTTTGTCAACTTGGAAGTTATACACATCACCTAACCATACTTTGTCTCTAAGTAGAGAACAATAACAGACATATATTTTGCTTAACAATATTCTGCTCCATAGCATACAACTGGAAATGCACTAAATCTCTCCAGAATTGGGTGCAAGTCCTTGGGTGACATTAGCTCTTAAAATTGATTCCTTTTAGCTTAAATACAGCAAAATGAACAGTACAGCTTATACCATATGATAAGGGGATAAGACAGAGAAGAAAGCAAAGATATTTGCTTTACAGACAAAAACAAACATACTCATAAAAAAGCAAGGAAGAAATACTCATGTGATCATAGTCCTTATTTCTGTAACTGGTCACATGGCTGTTGTTCACATTTATCACTACCTTCTTTCACTACCCATTCCATGTTCCCTTTAACCTCAGCAAGCACTTCAGCTGGCCATAGTTCTTTGCCTGGTGGGGTGAACCAAACCTTCATTCCTGAAGTTTCTTGGCCATTGGTAGCCCTGCCTGGTTAGGGTTGTTGCAGTTTTCCATCGACTTTAATCACAGGGCATGGTAGTACTAAGAGATGCCCAAGGGGATCTCCTGAATTCCAGGAAAACTCTTCTATATTTCCATTATGTAGTTACAGAGCTATTTCCCCCTGATAGGATCAATCACCATAGCCAGAGTAATCCCCTTCCTTCCCTGTTGATTCAGAGGCATAAGTAGCCCAAAGTGATCAGGTGGGAGTCTTAACTTCCAGTTCAATGGGATTATTGTGTTTCCTGGAGGAAGCACTCTTTTTGGAACAAAAGACTTGTAGACCAGCAGAGCTTAAGCTTGCAGAGACAGGAAGGAAAAATTTCCCTAGTGGATCACTAGGAGTGGTAGTGAGTGGTGCCACTCCTGTTTACACCCCTTGATTCCTGGACCCATGAATCCTGGCTATGGGAGAAACAGCACCATAGAGCGGATGCTGATTCAGAGCATACACAGCCTCATGGAGAACACTGCCCCAACCCTGCAAGGTATTGCCACCAGTTGGCACTGTAATTGAGTCTTCAACAGGCCATTCCACCATTCTATCATCCCAGTTGCCTCTGGATGATGGGGAACATGGTAAGAACAGAGCATTCCATGAGCATGTGCCCATTCCCTCACTTCATTTGCCTGAAGTTGGTTCCTTGGTCAGAAGAAATGCTGTGTGGAATAGCATGATGGTGGATAAGGCATTCTGTAAGTCCACAGATGGTAGTTTTGGGAGAAGCACATCATGCAGGGAAGGCAAACCCATATCCAGAGTATGTGTCTATTGCAGTAAGAAAAAATCACTTCTACTTCCATGATAGAAGTGGCCCAATATAATCAAACTATGACCAGGTAGTAGGCTGATCACCTGGGGGAATGGTGTCATATCAGGGACTGAGTGTAGGTCTCTGCTGCTGGCAGATTGGGAACTCAGCAGTGTCCATGGCAAGGTCAGCCTTGGTGAGTGGAAGTCCATGTTGCTGAGCCCATACATAACCTCCATCCCTACCACTATGACCATTTTCTTCATGAGTCCATTGGGCAGTGACAGGAGTTGCTGGGGAAAGAAGCTGATTGGTATCCACCAAATGGGTCATATTATCCACTTGGCTATTAAAATCTCCTTCTGCTGAAGTCACGCTCTTGTGATCATTCACATGGGACACAAATATTCATGTTTTTTGCCCACTCAGAAAGACCTATACACATACCCTTTCCCCAAACTTCTTTGTCACCAAATTTCCCATCATTTTCCTTCAAAGTCCCTGACCATCCAGCCAAATGATTAGCAACAGCCCGTGAATTAGTATAGAAATGCACCTCTGGTCAGTTCTCCTTCCAAGCAAAGTGAACAACCAGGTGAACTTCTCAAAATTCTGCCCACTGGGAGGATTTTCCCTCACCACTCTCCTTCAGAGACATTGCAGAAAGGAGCTGCAGTGCTGCAGCTGTCCAGTTTTGGGTGGTGCCTGCATATCTTGCAGAACATCTGTAAACCAGGCCTGAGTTTTGTCTTCCTCAGTCACCTGATTGTAAGGAACTCCCCAAGGTGTCATGGCTATGGGCTGGAAAAGAGAAGATAAGGTGGAAGAAGAGGGGGCCATGGGCATTTGGGCCACTTCCTCATGTAATTTACTTGGGGAATTATAATAGGTACCTCATAATAGGTAACTCAGGTCTCATGGTAACTTGGTGGCCCATGGTTAAGATTTCTGTCTCTACCAAGGCCCAGCAGCAGGCCAAAATCTGTTTCTCAAATAGAGAGAAGTTATCTGTAGATGAGAGTAAATCTTTCCTCCAAAATCCTAAGGTCCTGCATTGTGATTCTCCTATAGGAGCCTGCCAGAGTCTCCAAACAGCATCTCTATTTGCCACTGAAACTTCCAGCACCATTGGGTCAGTTATACCATATGTTCCAAGTGACAGAGAAACTTGCACAGCAGCCTAGACCTGTCACAGAACCTCATCTTGTTCTGGTCCCCAGTCAAAACTAGAAGATTTTCTGGTCACTCAGTAAATAGGCCAGAGTAGCACACCCAAATGAGGAATATGTTGTCTACAAAATCCAAAGAGGCCAACTAAGTGTTGTGCCTCTTTTTTGGTCACGGGGGAGCCAGATTCAACAGCTTATCCTTTACCTTAAAAGGAATACATCAACAGTCCTGACACCACTGGACACTTAGAAAATTTACTGAGATGGAAGTCCCCTCTATTTTTGTTGGATTTATCTTCCATCCTCTGCCATGCAAATACCCTACCAACAAATCTAGAGTAGTTGCTGCTTCTTGCTCACTAGGTCTAATCAACCTGATCTCATCAATATAATGGACCAGTGTGATGTCTTGTGGGAGGGGGAAATGATCAAGATCCCTGCAGACAATATTATAACATAGCACTGGAGAGTTGATACAACCCTGAGGTAGCACAGTGAATGTATACTGCTGGCCTTGCCAGCTGAATGCAAACTGTTTCTGGCGGTCCTTACTAACAGCAATTGAGAAAAAGCATTTGCCAGATCAATAGCTGTATACCAAGCACCAGGGGATGTGTTGATTTGTTCAAGCAATGATGCCACATCTGGATTGGCAGCTGCAATTGGAGTCACCACCAGGTTAAGCTTATGGTAATTCACTTTAATCATCCAAAACCCATCCATTTTCTGCACAGGCCAAATAGGAGTGTTGAATGGGGATGTGGTGGGAATCACCAACCCTGCATCCTTCAAGTCCTTAAGAGTGGAGTTAATCTCTGCAATCCCTCCAGGAATCTGGTATTACTTCTTGTTTACTATTATGCTAGGCAGGGGCAGTTCTAGTGGCTTCCACTTGGCCTTTCCCACCATAATAGCCCTCACTCCATGACTCAGGGAACCAATGAGAGGATTCTGCCAGTTGCTGAGTATGGCTATTCCAATTATGCTTTCCAGTACTGGGGAAATAACCACAGAATGAGTCAAGGGACATACTGGACCCACTGTGTGATGGACCTGAGATAAAACTCCATCAATCACCTGACCTCCATAAGCCCCAACTCTGACTGGTGGACCAGAGTGAAATTTTGTGTCTCCTGAATTAATGTCACTTCTGAACCAGTGTCTAATAATCCACAAAATATCTGATCATTTCCTTTTTCCCAATGCACAATTACCCTGGTAAAAGACTGTAGGTCCTCCTGGGGAAGGCTTGGAGGAAGATTAACAGTATAAATTTTTCACAGTGTAATAGGGTCCTTCCCCAAGGGTACCTGACCTTCCCTTCATTCAGGGGGCTCTGTATCTGTAAACTTTCTCAAGTCTGGGAATTGATTAAGGGGCCATGACTCTCTGTTTTTGTAATTCTAGGGAGACTTTTGTTCACTTGACCTAGAATTCTTCTGCCTATGTAGTTCAAATAAGAATTCAGTTTGTTGCCCATCTATTTTACTAATTTGTACTCCATGATCTACTAGCAATGCCATCAGTCTCTGTGAGTCATATTATTTTTACTGCTGCTTTGAGCCTGTTTTCCATTATGGTAGCCACACCCAACTTGTCTGTGGCAATTCACTGCAGCTGCTTGGCTTCTGCCAGCTTGGGACCTGATTATCCCCATTGTGTTTAAAGATTCCAGCTCAGTGACAGCAGTTCCTATAGTAATATCTGACCTATAGAGAAGGATGATGACAGAGCTCTTCAGGGATGATGTAGCTAGTCTCACAAATTTATTCCTCACAGTCCTGGTAAAAGATGTGTCCTCTGGACATTCCAGGGGTGTGTGAGCAGGTCTTCCATGACAAATTCACTCTAACATTCCAATCTCTCTAGCCTTTGAATCCCCTCCTCCACATTGTACCAGGGCAGTTCTGGCTTTTCAACCTCCAGTAATGCCAGCCACCTTTTGATGCATGTTTCAGACAACCACCCAAACAGTTAACACCCTTTCTAACCCCTCAGAATACAAAATTTAATGCAGAATCTCTGCTTAGAGGGCCCATATCAGTAAATTCAGCCTGATCCAGCCTTATAATCCTTCCACCATTATCCCACATCCTTAATATCCATTCCCACACATATTCCCCTGGTTTCTGTCTGTATAAATTGGAAAAATCATACTGTTCTTTCAGAGCATAGCATACTTCCTCATAGGTCACTCTTTGTGCCTCATCTTTCAGGGCCTTTTGGGACTTTCATCTAGTTATAAGTCTTGAAGCAAAGACTGGTGGTGGGTGTAGGTGATGAAAAGAGTTACAATTATCCCTTAAGCCATTCACCTCAGGACATTCTGTTGCATTTTCCTCTCTTAAAACAGGATTAATCTCTCCAGACAGAGGAGTGAGGGCTTCTTCCTCAGGGGAGGTGATTACAGGATTAGCAGGCACTGAAGGGTTAATCTCTTTAGGTGGAGTTTGGATTGCAAGCTCCTTGGGGCAGACTGGAGGTGGGGAAGCTATTTCCTCAGGACAGTCCTCTACAGGTAAATCTAACAATGACTTAGCAGAATCCAGGGTTCCTATGTTCTCACTACCATTATTATCAAACCGTATGTCCTCACCCCAGTTTCAGGATCCTGTTCTTTTCCAATCAATGCCTTTACTTTAACAGCAGACTCCCTGAGAGGTTGAGATTTTAGTTCATGTTGTAAAGTTGCTACTTGCACAATGAGAGTCTCCAGCTGGTTTTCAGAAATCTCAAGTCTGTGGGCATAGGAAATAAGATTTTCTTTTAGGGCACACATAGAAACCTTTACAACTGTAATATAGCATTTAAGTTTTACATTTGAAGCCTTTAGCTCATACCTTTCTGTTACAACTTTATCCAATGTATCTAAGAGCAGCCAGCCAACATTATACCTTTGAATTCTGCAAAACTCTGTGAAGGTGTCAAAAACACTGTCACCCAGGGCCTTGCTTCATATAAGAATATGATTAGGAGAATCAGACAGTTCTATTTTGCATATCTCCTTTGCCAACTCATGCCATGGACTGTCATTGCCCTCTTGATTATTGGAAATAGTGTCATTAGTGCCTTTGAATCTAATCAGAGTAGAAAAAAATTTTAAAAGCCAATTTTAAGATTCTGCTTCTCAAGAACCACTACTGGTATCCAGTTGTATTAGAGTTCTTTAGGGAAACAGAATCAATGAGATATCTATGAACATAAGATTTATAGAAGTGACTCACACAACTGTGGGTATGCATGAGTCAAAATTCCATAGGGCATTCAGCAAACTGGCAACTCCAGTGAAGATATTCAATGAACTCCTCAGGAAATGAGCTGGCAACTTTTATGAACTCCTCAAGTAATAAACTGGGATCCTCAAAGAATGTGTTTGCTGAACTCCTCATAAAATGAACTGGCAACTTTTATGAACTCCTCAGGAAATGCTTCACTGAGCAGACAAAGAAGTAGTGAAGGTCCTCTAACTGTCTTGCTTAAAAGTCTTCAGCTGATTGATTGGATTAAACCTATCCAACTGAATTCTCTCATTGTGGAAGACACACCCTTTGTTGAGTCATCATTTACAGCTGCAGCCAATTGACTGATGATTTAATTAATCAGCCTGTTTGTTTATTAGACAGCCACAAATGTCCTCATATCAGTGGTAGGCCAGTGCTTGTCTGACCAGACAGATTGGTACCATCACCTGGCCAAGTTGACACATGAAACTAACCATCACAGCCAGCAAAGTATAGGTCTCATGGACCCATCTGCATTGACACAAGCAGTTGCCTACCATAGTCTTCCTGGAGGGCAAGTCACTTCTGGCTCAGTATTTATTCTATTTCCCCAGAGCCCCAAAGTCTATTGAGGTGTACAGCACCTACAAAAATGCCAAAGGGTGCTTGAGAATCCAGCAGGAACCTCTGTTGCTTGCCCCCTGCACCTGAGGAACCCACCCACCAGACTGATAAAGGATCTGGGCTATGGCAAACCCTACAATTACATTCCATTGTATGGTGAGCCTGTGGATCAGGAACTCCTGCCTGAAGAGCTGAGGAGCACAGGGTTCTTCAAACAGAAGCACTGCTGATGATTGTAGGTGGTGATGGTAGAAGGGGCTTTCTTTTACGTTTTTTTGTTTTCTTTTTCATTCTTTCTTTTTTCTTTTTCTTTAGGAAGGGCAAGGATGAAAGAGTAACTGTATTGTGAGGTTGGTCACTTGGGAAATGTTAAAACAGACCAACATTTTGTGCCAGAATTTTAAGAGTTCTTGGAGAAAGAGTTACTTCAGATAAATGTCTAACACTGAAATGGTATTTGCACTCTGAGAAATGGTCATGCTTATGAAAATATCTGACAGCATTGTGCAATGAGTAAATATTATAAGAAATTAATCTTATTTTGTCATAGTATTTAAGTCATAAAGTCATTTCAGGATTCAGTTCTGTAATATTCTTTTTTCTTTAATGTATATTCTGGGTGATTTCAACAGGTTAAAAAGCAATTGTGATTTAATACTGCAAGTGTTTTGAGTTTTCTTTTAATAGACACAGGATTTATGAGCCAATAAAACTATTTCAAATTACAAAAATTTTACTGAATGGAAAGGTTATTTTTCTACACAAAGTTTTATATTCAAACTTTTGAAACCCTCATAACTTAAACATAAGTCAAAATTGTGTAGTTCATTCCCTAAAACTGAATCACTAAAATGCTTGAAGTTTAGGAAACTATTAAATCATAATTCAATTTAAGGAAAATGAAATGAGGTTTGAGGAATAGGGAAATGGTTTGCAGGGTTGCTCTCCCTTTTTACTATGTACACTACTCTATTAAAATTTTAGGACAAGTGTGATTTTTTATTTCTTAAAAGCATTTTCTAAAGTATAATAATATAACACAGAAAATGCTACTTTAAGTAGGAGTGAATCATAAATCCACCTGATGATAAAGGAAGAATATCAGAATGCCTAAGGAGAGACAATGCATCAAATTCTGCCATGCAGACAACTATGTATGCTTCCAATAATTGTTTTTCCAAGCTGACAGGACAAAGATATCATGAAATTGTAATACAATAGGAACAGATGAATCTCTTTTGCAATAGTTTAAAAGTTGTGATGGAACAATTGTTCCACTTTATTAGAAAGAGTGTGCAGTATTGAACCCTACATCCAAACATCATGGACTTTCTTGAAATGATTTTTGTTTGATTTAATTTGTCACAAATCAGAATAAAAATTACTTTTACTAACCCCATGTTCTGAAGGGTTTTAGGAATCAAGGTTTTCAAAGAGGGTAAGAAACTTCATAAACAGTAAAGCTTCAATGATCTAGAAGCTCTCTAATTATACCCCACTACTTCAATAACCAGGTTATTTTAAGAAGACTTACACTGCTCCACAAATGTCAGCTTCTAAAAGGACTTGGCTCAAAATAACTGTTTGTTCCTATCTGGTTAATCACTTGCTTGAGCCATCTTTTATCTTAGTTTCAAGCAAGTCTTATTTCACTGTTGTTTTATTATGATTCCATTAGTTTGAAAGTTGTCATACAGAAGGTAAGTCCCAGTTCTCTTTGGAAGACAATACTACAGAGCAACAAGTGACAACATACTTGTCACTGCCTCTGTTCTCTAGGTTTCTCCAGCTCATAATCAGATTTCTAGGCTGAGATGCCTTTCATGTCAATTATTGCCTGTGAAAGTGGTGAGAGTCCTGTCCACTGACTGTATCTCAGACAGTCTTGATACAAATGCAAGAAAGAACCTAAGGGACAGCAGGTGTAAAGCAATAGTCATAAAGATTCTTCTTACCTCCATGCACACCCCTTGTGGTCATCAATGCTGTCCCTCCACAGGCACATTAGATCACTAATGGCCTTAAGGGAGCTCCCATGAGAACAAATGCAATTCTTACTTGCCTGGTCACCAGACAGGCTCCCCAAACAATTATAAATATAACAGAATTCCTAAGACACAAGAACATCCCCTTTAAGTAGGAAATGAGTAAGAAAATATGCACAAATTATAAATGCAAACAGTGAATTCTAATAAATGTTTCAGAAGGATTCTTTTATGTGTAAACCCAGTATGCTAGAACTAACTTTCTTAAAAACATAATATTTAGGATGGACTAGCTGACATTCCACAGATTGCTCACTTAAGTCTTTAGCTTGCATTCTATCTAAACATTTCTAAAGCAAGTATTCAGTATAATGGACAAAAAAGACAAGGTATCTGAACCTAATTTAAACCTGAAATGGGTCCACAAGCACACTCTTAACCCTTTTTCCAAAGCAAAGTAGTTAAAAGGCTTTACCATGCAGAGCTATGTCTTCCCCAAAAGGGTTGCAGGACAGTCTCTACATATAAACTAGTTTCCCTTGAAGTAGCTGTATTAGGGGACACTACAATCAATCTTGGGAGGACCTAGATTTTCAAGGTTGAGGTACTTTTCCACACAGAAAGCTGATAAAATCTTCTCTACATATAGTTCTGTTTTTTAACCTAAGCCTCATCCTTATTGTGTGGCTGACAGCCAATCTGAATTCCAATACCAAAAATTTATGCTGATATATTTGGCCTTTGTAGACCTGGGCCAGCGCAGTGGCTGAGTTCTGGAAAAGGTGCAACAGCTTCTGCTACCAGTGTTCCAGCTGCTGGGAGGCTGCCACACCCTCCTGCAGTTCAGGGGCAGCTGCTCATCCTGCTCATCCTCAGCCAGACATTGCTGCTTCCATGTGGTGAACCAGTGCTCTGCTAGGTGCTCTGGTTCTCAGCCTGGCTCTCCCCATTCCTGTTCAATCCTTCCCCACTTCACCTCTCTTTTGGCCACATCCTTCTCAGGCAAGACCTCAGTATGAGCATCATCTACAAGATGCCCATCATTGGCCCATGCCACTGGCACCACAAAGGTCTCTGAGCCCTGCCCACCACCCAGCACAGCCCAGGACCACCCCTGCCCCATGCCTCGTTATTCATGACCCTGATTGAGGGGACCAAAATCCAGTAACCACAATGCCCTGCTTCACTGGCAGGAACCCTCCACCCACTGCTGCTCATGGCTGTGTGTCCTCCCTAGGGACTCTGCTGACCCTAACACCTCCATGCAGGCTGGTCTGCACCACAGAGCCTGCCCATAGGACTGGACAAGATCAGTCTTGAGCAGTGATTTTCATTCCAACTCCTTCCCAAATTAGGAACCTGGGTACTCCCTTTGTGGAAATGGGGATGGGAGACATTTTAGAGAGAGAGGCAATTTGGTCTCCTCTAGGCCCTGGGCCCACATCACTGTAATGCATTTGTTTGCCATGCATATTTTCAGAAAATATCTGATTTAGACAAGCTGGTGTCAAGGTCAATCCCAGGCACCTGGGGATTTTGAACAATCATGGATTCCAGGGACTACTCTTGTGCCCCCCCCCCCCCCCATTTATAACTTTGCAAGTATCCCCAGGGACCCCATGGGTAAGCCAGATGGGTGAGCTGACTTCAATAGTCAGAAGTTATAAACATTGTATTTTGGGGTGACCTGGACATGTGCTCCTTCCTTCAAGACCTGTGGGGAATGAAAAGGCTTTTCAATCTACACCTCCCTAGATTTCAGTTCTGAAAGGAAAGTAAATATTTTATGTCTTTTTTCTGCCACAAAGGATTTTTTGCAAGAGCCTTTTGTTGTGAGAGAAAGGCTGTCACTGCTATGACAGTTAAGGGTATTGAGTCGCCAAGTGGTCCTAGATCATATGGGAAAGAGGGACAGAAAATACAGAGGTGGACCCCAGTTGTAAGCTCCAGCTTTCTGAACCAAAGCCCATGAGAGGAGCTCTTGAAACCTGAAATCAAGACTGTCATCTTAGCGTGTGCCCCCAAAAAGGTTACCAGTGCAGCCATTCAGCAAAAGTTTGTGGGTGGTTGCTGCAGGCAATTTGAGAATTACTGTCTAGAACAGTGTTTGAAACTATTTAAAAAAATTATATAGGCATCTGGAAGATGGTGGTTAGGAGGGACAGGGTAAAAAAAATCTCCATGGAAAATAGATAAAAGACAAAGTGACTCAGAACACCAGTTCCAGCAATGCACCAGCTAGACAATTTCTGCTAAATCCAAAGGGACTGTGCATCTGGTGAAATCAGGGGTCTGTGTTCTGAAATGAGTGAGTGAGACTGCCGAATAACTGGCAGCCATGCTGCAGTATGGGAAAACTGTGGGTTGGCATTTGGTGTCGGACTATCTTAAAAAACCCAAAAGTGGCCATGGATATGGCAGCAAGAACCACACAGTGAAGTGTCACAGGAACTGCCTCCCCACAACCTGTGGGCATGCCTCAATATCTGGCATGGAGGATAGCCTTTCATGCACCTGCTGGTAATTGTCTCAGAGCTGGGAAGGCAGAGGTTTGCAAAAGGGGAAAAATAACCATGACCCATACAGCCATGTTACCAGCAGGCTGGAACACTCTTGCCTGGCACTGGTGCTACATCCCAGAGCTGTGATAAATAACCCAGTGTGATGAGAAGGGTTTCCAGCAACACAAGAACATGGCCCAATATCTAATGGGGTTGATAGCTTTTCATGCACCTGCAGCTAATTGTCTTGGAGCTAGGAAGGTGAAGCAGTGTGAAAAAGGAGAGGAAATAACATGCCTCATACAGCCATAATTTCAGCAGGCTGGGGATGCCCCTACATGGCCCTGTGGCCCAGAATGTCCCTTGGGGGAGAGCACTCACATATGACATAAAAGTCTTCCTTCAGGAGAGGCCCTAGGAGGGCATGGCATGGAAGAGGGACCCACATGGAAATGCCAGAGGCCATATGCCAATACCAAGGACTTGTGGGTCAGTGGCAGAGAAAAACTGTGTCAAGACTGAACTGAAGTTTTAGACACTTGCAACAGCTTTAAATCATGAGGAACACCTGGGAGATTTGATTATTAAAGCCACCTTCCCTCCCCATCCCCTCAAACACAGGCCCTATTTTAAGGGGAGGCAGCATCAACTTCACATGCAAACTTGGTGCACCAATTGGAAACCTACAAGTTTCAGACCCCCACTCGCCACAAAGGTAAAGTTGGGGAGAACTGGCTTGAGGGGAATAGGTGGCTCATGGATGCCACATGCTGGTTAGGTAGAGAAAGTGTACACCACCAAGCTGTAGATATGACAAATTAGAGACAAATATTTCAATAACTTAGCATATCCTAAAAGAACCCTATGAAGTTAAGCAAATGTCAAAGGGCCAAAAACAACAGAAAATTTTAAAACATATGAAGAAACCAGATGATATGGGTAACCCAAACTCAAACACCCAAATCAAAAGATCAGAGGAGACATAGTACTTGGAGCAATTAATGAAAGAACTAAAGACAAACAACAAGAGCATGGCACAGGACATAAAGGACCTGAACAAGACCCTAGAAGAGCATAAAGAAGAAATTGCAAAAGTAAATTTAAAAAAATAGACACTCTTATGGAAATAAAGGAAACTGTTGAACAAATTAAAAAGATTCTGGATAGTCAGAGTACATGATTAGAGGAAGCGGAACAGTGAATGAGTGACCTCAATGATGACAGAATGGGAAATGAAAGAACAAAAGGAAGAATGGGTTAAAAATCAAGAGAAATGAAATAGACCTCAGGGATATGCTAGATAATATAAAACATCCAAATATAAGAGTCATTGGTATTCCAGAAGGAGAAGAGAAATGTAAAAGTCTAGGAAGAGTATTCAAAGAAATTTTTGGGGAAAACTTCCCAAACCTTCTAAACAACATAAATACAGAAATCATAAATGCCCAGTGAACTCCAAATAGAATAATTCCAAATAAACCCACTCTGAGACATATTCTGATCGTATTGTCAAATACCGAAGAGAAGGAGCAAGCTCTGAAAGCAGTAAGAGAAAGGCAATTCACCGCTTACAAAGGAAACAGGTAAGACTTAATAGTGTCTACCCAGCAGCCACCATGAAGGTGAGAAATCCATGGGGTGACAAATTTAAAATTCTGGGAGAGAAGAACTGCCAACCCAGAATCTTTATCCAGTGAAGCTCTCCTTCAAATTTGAGGGACAGCTTAAATTTGTAAAAGACAAATGCTGAGAGAATTTGCTAACAAGAGACCTGCCCTACTTGAGATACTAAAGGGAGCCCTACCAACAGAGAAACAAAGAAAGGAAAGAGAGGTATGAAGAAAGGTTCAGTACTAAAAAAAATCAGTATCAGTACACAGAGGGACATTAAAAGAGAGAGAAAAAGTATATTTGAGAAACATAAACCAAAGTATAGGATGATTGATTCAAGAAATGTCTTCACAGTAATAACATTGAATATAAATTGATTAAACTCCCAACTAAAATATATAGATTGGCAGAATGGATTAAAAAAATATGAAGAATCAATATGATGCACACAAGAGATTCTTCTTAGAGGGACAGAAAGAAATTCAAAGTGAAAGGATGGAAAAATATTTCATGCAAGGTACAGCCAAAGAAAGCAGGAGTGGCAATATGCATTTCAGAAAAAAAAATTGCTTTAAATTCAAGGACTTCATGAGAGAAAAAGAAGGCCAGTACATACTAATGAAAGGGACAATTAAACAAGAAGAAATAACAATTATAAACGTTTATGCACCCAATCAATGTGCCACAAAATACATGAGATAAACACTGGCAAAACTAAAGGAAGCAATGGATGTTTCCACAATAATTGTGGGAGACTTCAATACATCACTCTCTTATAGATAGACCAACAAGACAGAAGACCAATAGGGAAATTGAAGATCTAAACAATCTGATAAATGAATTTGATTTAACAGACATATATAGAACATTACATCCCAAATCACCAGGATACACATTCTTCTGTAGTGCTCATAGAATGTTCTCCAGAAGAGATCATATGCTGGGACATAAAACAAGCCTCAATAAATTTTAAAGGAATTTAAATTATTTAAAGCACATTCTCTCACCACAATGGAATACAATTAAAAGTCAATAACCATCAGAGACTTAAAAAATTCACAAATACCTGGAGGTTAAACAACACAATCCTAAACAATCAATGTGTTAAAGAATAAATATCAAGAGAAAATGTTAAATATAGAGAGATGAATGAAAATGAGAACACAATATATCAAAACCTATGGGATGCAGCAAAAGCAGTACTAAAGGGGAAAATTGTAGCACTAAACACATACATCAAAAAGGAAGAAAGAGCTAAAATCAAAGAATTAATGGAGCAACTGAAGAAGCTAGAAAATGAGCAGCAAACTAACCCCAAGCCAAGTAGAGGAAAAGAAATAACAAAGATTAAAACAGAAATAAATGACAAAGAGTACAAAAAAACAATAGAGATAAGTAACACCAAAATTTGTTCTTTAAGAAGATCAATTAGATTGACAAACCCCTAGCTAGACTGACAAAATCAAAAAGAGAGAAGACCTATATAAACAAAATAATGAATGAGAAAGGTGAGATTGCAGTGGACCCCAAAGAAATTTTAAAAATTATAAGATGATGCTATGAACAATTGTTTACCAACAAACTGGATATTATAGAGGAAATGGATAATTTCCTGAAAACATATGAACAACATAGGCTGACCAAAGAAGTAGAAGACCTCAACCAACCAACCACATGCAAGGAGATCCAATCAGTCATCAAAAACTTCCCAAAACAAATGCCCAGGGCCAGATGGCATCACAGGTGAATTCTACCAAACTTTAAAAAGGAACTGACACCAATCTTACACTCCTTCAAAACGTTGAAGAAAATATAACACTACCTAATACATTTTATGAAACTAACATCTATCTAATCAAAAACAAGGCAAATATGCCCCAAAAAAGAAAACTACAGGTCAATCTCCCTAATGAACATAGATGCAAAAATTCTTAACAAAATACTTGCAAATAAAATCCAGAGATACATTAAAAATATCATACACCATGACCAAATGTGGTTCATTCCAGGCATGTAAGGATGTTCAACTTAAGAAAATCAATGTATTACAACACATTAACAAATCAAAAGAGAAAAATCAAGTGATTCTCTCAATAGATGCTGAAAAAACATTCAACAATATCTAACATCCCTTTTTGATAAAAAAAAAAAAAAACTCTTCAAAATGTAAGAATGGAAGGAAACTTCCTGAATATGATAAAGAACATATATGAAAGACTCACAGCCAGCATAGTACTCAATGGCAAGTGACTGCACACCTTCCCTCTAAGATCAGGAATGAGACAAGGATGCCTGCTTTCACCACTGTTATTCAACATTGTGTTAGAAGGGCTAGCCAGGGCAATCCAGCAAGAGAAAAAAAAATAAAAGGTACTCAAATTGGAAAGTAAGTAATAAAACTCCTGTTATTTGCAGATGATATGATTTTATATCTGGAACACCCTGGGAAATTGATGATAAAGCTACTAGTAATAATAAACTTAGCAATATATCAGGATACAAGATTGATGCACATAAGTCAGTAACGTTTCTGTATCCTAGAAGTCAATGATGTGAAGAGATACTCAAGAAAAAGATACAATTTTCAATAGCAAATAAAATAATCAAGTACCTAGGAATAAACTTAACCAAAGATGTAAAAGATCTATACAAAGAAAACTACATAACTCCACTAAAAGAAATAGAAAGGGACCTTAAAAGGTGGAAAGGCTAAATGTCATTAAAATGTCAATTCTACTCAAGCTCATACAGATTCAGTACAATTCCAATCAAAATTCCAACAATATACTTTGCAGACTTGGAAAAGCTAGATATCAAATTCATTTTGAAAGAGAATTGCTAAAAACACTCTAAAGAAGAAAAACAAAATGAGAAGACTTTCACTCCCTGACTTTGAAGCTTATTATAAAGCCACAGTAGACAAAGCAGCATGGGACTGGCACAAAGATAGACATAATGATCAATGGAATTGAACAGAGAATACAGAGATAGACCCCTAGAGCTATGGCTGACTGGTTTTTGATAAGGCCCCCAAAGCCACTGAACTGGGACATAGCAGTCTTTTCAACAAATGGGCTGGGAGAGTTGGATCTCCATATTCAAAAGAATGAAAGAGAATCCTTACCTCAAACCCTACACAAAAATTAACTCAAAGTGGATCAAAGACCTCAATATAAAAGGCAGTACCATAAAACTCCTAGAAGATAATGTAGGGAAATATCTTCAAGACCTTGCATTAGACAGTTGCCTCCTAGACCATACAACCAAAGCACAAGCAACAAAAGAAAAAATACATAGGTGGGAAATCTGGAAACAGGAGTTTCTGTACCTCAAAGGAATTTGTCAAAAATGTGAGGCAGACAACTCCATGGAAAAAACTTTGGAAACCCTGTATCTGACAAAAGACTGATATCTTGCATATATAAAGAAATTCTACAACTTAATGACAAGAGTACAGACAGCCCAACTATAAAATGGCCAAAAGATGTGAAAAGACAGTTCTCTGAAGAGGAAATACAAATGGCCAAAAAAACACATGAAAAAAATGTTCAGCTTCACTAGCTATCAGAGAGATGCAAATTAAGACCATAATGAGATACTATCTCACACAAATTAGAAAGGCTGTCATGAAGCAAACAGGAATCCACAAATGCTAGAAAGGATTTGGAGAAATTGGAACTCTTATTCATTGTTGGTGGGACTGTATAATGGTTCAGCCACTCTAGAAGAGAGTCTAGCAATTCCTTAGAATACTAGATATAAAGCTACCCTTCAATCCAGCCATTGCACTTCTCAGTATATACCCAGAATATCTGAAGGCAGTGACATTAACAGATATCTGCATGCCAATCTTTATAGCAGCATTATTCACAATTGCCAAGAGATGGAAACAATCCAAATGCCCTTCAACAGATGAGTGGATAAAAAATATGGTATACACAAATCATGAATTACTATGTGGCAGTAAGAAAGAATGATGTCATGAAACATAAGGCAACATTGATAAACCTTGAAGACATAATGCTGAGCAGAACAAACCAGGCACCAAAAGAGAAATATTATATGCTATCATTAATGTGAACATTGAAAAATATAAAAATAAATGGTTTATAATGTAGAATGTAGGGGAGCTAGCAATAGAATGCATTTAGTGAAGGGGGCATGATAACCTATTAAGAACAGATAAGCTACCATGGGTAAATTTAACATTCTGCAACTGCCCAGGTATGACTATGGTTTGTTAATTTCTGGTGGGTATGGTAGGAACAAGTTCACAGAAATGTTGCTATATTAGATTACTTTCTTGAGGTATAATAGGAACATGTTGGAAGCAAAACAGTTATTTTAGGTTAGTTGTCTCTTTCTTACTCCCTTGTTATGGTTAGCATGAAATGTTTTTTTATTGTTTTTTTTTAATTTTTCTTTTGATGTAGTTAATTTTAAAAAAAAAGAGTTAATTTAAAACAAAAAAAATGAAAAAAGTATGCAGAGCCCCCTTGAGCTGGTGGAGAATGTGGGGGTGTTGGGCTTCACCTCAATGGTTGCTGATGTGTTCACAGACCTAGGGGACTGGTGGTTTGATGGTCTGAGCCCTCTACCATGGGACTTGCCCTTGGGAAGACTGTTACTGCAAAGGAGAGGCTAGACCTGCTTGTAATTGTTCCTAAGTGTCTCCTCCTGAATGCCTCTTTGTTGCTCAGTTGTGTCTGTCTCTCTAGGTAAGACAACTTTGCAGGTGAAATCAATGCCCTCCCCCTTAAGTGGGATCTGACACCCAGGGGTGTAAATCTCCCCAGCAACATGGAATATGACTCCCAGGGAGGAATCTAGACCTGGCATCATCAGATGCAGAACATCTTCTTGACCAAAAGGGGGTTGTGAAATGAAATGAAATAAGTTTCAGTGGCTGAGAGTCTCCAATGGGAGCTGAGAGGTCTCTCTGGTGGGCACTCTTATGCATGACATAGATAACCCTTTTATGTTCTAATGAATTGGAATAGCTGGCAGTAAATATCTGAAACTATCAAACTACAACCCAGAACCCTGGAATCTTGAAGATGATTGTATAAGAATGTAGATCATGAGGGATGACAATGTGATTGGGAAAGCCATGTGGATCACACTCCCTTTGTCCAGTGTATGGATGGATGAGTAGAAAAATGAGGGCAAAAAAGGAAAAAAGGAAGAATGAGGGAAAGAATTTGGGTGTTCTGTTTTTACTCTTTTCTTAATCCTTTTGCTTTTCTGGTACAAGGAAAATGTTAAAAAATGGTATGTGAGATTGCTGGTCTGGACTGGAGGAGACAGACAAGGAAAAAATTAAAGGAAAAATCTCTTCAAAGACAGAGCCATGGAGGTTGAGGTCTGGAGTCAGGAGGTCTCGGGCTGGGAGAGCGGAGCAGCCCACATGCATGGAAAGGCTGTGGTGATGACTCTGATGAGATATTCCCATGGAGGCATGACCCCACCCATTCAGGGTGAGCCTTGATCAATGGAGCCATATAAATGAACTGACTCAAAGAGAAGGAACTCAGTGCAGCTGTGAGTGATGTTTTGAAGAGGAGCAAGCTTGCTAGAGAGGAACGTCCTGGGAGGAAGCCATTTTGAAAAGAGAACTTTGGAGCAGACACCAGCCACGTGCTTTCCCAGCTAACAGAGGTTTTCCGGACACCATTGGCAATCCTCCAGTGAAGGTACCCAATTGCTGATGTGTTACCTTGGACACTTTATGGCCTTAAAACTGTAACTGTGTAGCCAAATAAACCCCCTTTTTATAAAAGCCAATCCATCTCTGGTGTTTTGCATTCCACAGCATTAGCAAAGTAGAACAGATTTTGGTACCAGAGAAGTGGGGTGCTTTTGCTGCTGAGTCTGCAAATACCAAATATGTTGGAATGGCTTTTCAAATGGATGAGGGGAAGATTCTGGAAGAATTGTGAGGAGCTTGATAGAAAAGGCCAAAACTGCTTTAAAGAGACTGTTTATGAATATATGGACTCTAAAGATACTTCTGATGAGGACTTGAACAGAAATGATCAGCGTGTTTTTGCGAACTGGAAGAAAGGTGATCCTTCTTTTAAAGTGGCAGAGAATTTGGCAAAATTGAGTCCTGGTGTCAGATGGAAGGAAGAATTTGAAAGCGACAACCTGGAATACTTAGCTGAGGAGATCTCTAGACTACATGTGGAGGATGTACCCTGGCTTCTTCTTGCAGCTTATAGTAAAATGCGAGTGGAGAGAGATAAACTTAGAACTGAACTCTTGGGTTCAAAGAAACCAGAAGCTGATGGCTTGGAAAATTACAAGCTTCCAGGGGATAGAATCCCAGAAGCTACAGCCCAACATGTGGATGTAACCAAACATGGAACCCAGCTGCCATTTCAGTACAATCCAAAATTGGAGATGGAATTATCCAGAAAGGATTTGTGGAAACTCCTATTGTCTGATGGTTTTGACCCCTGCATACTTCATGAGAAGCCAACAGAATTTTTGCAAGCTCTTTACAGACAGAGCCATTGCCAGTTTGGACTGGAGAAGACAGACAAGGAACAAACTGAAGGAAAAATTTCTTCAAAGACAGAGCCATGGAGATTAAGGTCTGGAGTCAAGAGGTCTTGGGCTGGGAGAGAGGAGTGGCCCACACGCATGGAAAGGGTGAGTGCCCTGGAGGTCGAGGGTGGGGCTTCCGCCTCGACGCTCAGGAAATGTCTTGCCACCCCAAGCCCCAAAGAGGGTGGAGCACATTCCCAGGGAATTGGGAAGAGCCTGGCTGCCATCACACTGTTCTGAAGGGGTTGAGCATGTGCCCTGGAGATGGAAAGGAATCCGGGAGTTGCCCCAATGTTTGAGGAGGGTGGGGCCGAGAAGCTGGTCTCCCCAATATGTGGATATGTTGGAGCACTCACCCAAGTGTTTGGAGAGGAAAGGGCTGTCACAAAGACCCTTAGGAAGGGTTAGACTCCTGCTCTCTTAAGCCCCAAGGATGCAACGTCATTCTGTAAATGACTCTCAGACTTTGAAATCTAATGGAGTTTGTCCTGCAGGTTTTAGGAACTGTTTTGGTCCTGTTAACCCTGTTTTCCTTACTGTCTCTCCTTATGGCAATGGGAATGTTTATCCTATGAATGTCCTCCATTGTATATTGGAAGCATATAACTTCTTCTAAGTCCACAGATCCAAAGCTGAAGGAGAATTATGCCTTAGGACCCACCATGCCTGTAATTGATTTTGATAGGATCTTGTACTTAACTTTCATGACTGAAATGATTTAAGTTTTTGTGATATTGTGATGGAATGAATGTATTTTGTATTTGGAAAGATAATGTCATTTTGGGGTCCAGGGGGTGGAATGTGCCAGTGTGAATGTATTGTGTCCCCCAAATGCCTTTATCTTTGATGTAGTCTTGTGGGGCAGATGTTTTGGTGCTGATTAGATTTGCTTGGAATGTGTCCCACCCAGCTGTGAGTGATGACTCTGATGAGATATTCCCATGGAGGCATGACCCCACCCATTCAGGGTGGGCCTTGATCAGTGGAGCCATATAAATGAACTGACTCAAAGAGAAGGAACTCAGTGCAGCTGTGAGTGACGTTTTGAAGAGGATCAATTTGCTAGAGAGGAACATTCTGGGAGGAAACCATTTTGAAAACAGAACTTTGGAGCAGACACCAGCCACGTGCCCTCCCAGCTAACAGAGGTTTTCCGGATGCCGTTGGCCGTCCTTCAGTGAAGGTACCCAATTGGTTACCTTGGACAGTTTGTGGCCTTAGGACTGGGACTGTGTAGCCAAATAAACCCCCTTTTTATGGGAGCCAATCCATCTCTGGTGTTTTGCATTCCGCAGCATTAGCAAACTGGAACAACACCTTAGATAGTTGTATGCTTTGTGACTATATCTTAACAAAATTGCATTAAAATAAAAAGAGGCGAACAGGCAAATAACAAAAATACCAAAAATACACCATTCCCCCATTCTTCCCTATTATTCATTTACTTTTTGTCCCCATTTTTCTACTCTTCTGTCCACACACTGGATAAAGGGAGTGTGAGCCACAAGGTTTTCACAATCACACGGTCATACAGAATAGGCTATAGAGTTATACAATCATCTTCAAGAATCAAGGCTATAGGGTAACAGTTCAACAGATTCAGTTATTTCCATCTATTCCAATACACTAAAAACTAAAAAGGGTATCGATATAAGACATAAGAATAACCTCTGGAATGTCCTCTCAACTCCATTTGAAATCTCTCAGTCACTGAAATTTTGTTTTGTTTCATTTCTCTTCCCCTTTTTAGCCAAGAAGGCTTTCTTAAACCCACAATGCTGGGTCCAGGCTCAACTCTGGGAGTCATTTCCCACATTACCAGGGAGATTTACACCCCTCATAGTCATGTCCCATGTAGAATGTAGGACAGTGAATTTACCTGCAGATTTGGCTTAGAGAGAGGGGCCACATCCGAGTAAACAAAATGGTTCTGTAGGAATGACTATGCGGCATGATTATAAAAAACTTAGCCTCTTTTGCAGGAACAAGCTTCAGAAGGGCAAGCCCCATTTTTGAGGGCTTGGCCTTCAAAATCGATAGCCCCTAATGCTTGTGAGAATATCAGTAATTTCCCAGTTGGGGAAGTTTAATATTTCTGCATTTTTCCCAAGTCCCTCAAGGGTATTTTGCAAATGCATTGTTATTCTCTGCCAAAATTACTCTGGGATGTATTGTGGCTTCATACTAACCTGTACAAAGCAACCAGATCTCACCCTCTATTCAAAGTTCCATGTAGTTATGGTGTTTGAATAAACTGACCATGCAAGTTAAATTACAAAGTGTACTACAGAAAGTATAGATTTTGCACCAGATAATCAACTCTTCTGTTGGTCTTACACAGAAGTTGATGTTTTAAAACACCATCAATATCATTCTGTTCTCTTTAGTCTGATTTACTTTATTCCTTACCAAGTCTATTTCATTCATATCTATAATTGAAATCTGATCTCTTTTTCAGACTCTTTAACATTTGTTGTATGGAGTAATGCTGACATTCATAGCTGCTGAACTCTGGTTTGAGTCTCAAGTGTCATGTCACACAGATACCCAAAGTTCCAGGGATTGACAAGGTTATACACAAGACCTCAGCATCTCAGAATTTAGAAAGAGCCCTTACATCTGTTCCTTACAACTCAGGAATAGATGTATCTGCTACAAGAGCTTACAATCTAGGAGCCTTTACCATAAGCCTTCCCCTGATAACCTTGCTCTCAGACTCAATTCTCAGAGTTTACACATAAGAATTATTCCATATTAGTAAGACATTATAATGTTTGTCTTTTCATTTCTCATTTATTTCACTCAACATACTGTCATCAAGGTCCAGTCACTTAGTTGCATCCCTCACAACTTCATTCCTTCTCATAGTCACTCAATATTACATTGTACATATACAACACAATTCTCCTTTACATTCGTTAGTCAATGTACTCTTAGGCCACCTCCATCCATTGTGAATCATGAATACTGTCATCATAAACCCCACTGTTCAAATGTCCATTCATGTCCCTGTTCTCACTTCTTCCAAGTGTATACCCAATGCAGGGTTGCAGGATCATATGGTAACCCCATAGTTAGCTTCCTGTGGAACCACCACCCTGCCCTCCAGAAGAGATGCACCATTCTACTTCCCCAAAAACAGTGATTATGTACATCACTCTCTCCACATTTTCTCCAGCACTTGTATCCCTCTATTTTTTACAGTTGTATTCACACACCATGCATTCCCTCATGAAAAAATAATCAAGGGTTTCCAGTATAATCAGAGTTATGCATTCACCACCAAAATCTATATGAGGATATTTCCATTTATTCTGCAAAGGAAGATATTCTGGTTTGCCGGTGCTGCCATTGTGCAGAATACCAGAGATGGATTGACTCTTATGAAAGACATTTGATTTGATTTCATAGTTGCAGTCCTGGGGCCATGAAAGTGTCCAAAGCAAGGCATCAACAATGGGGTACCTTCACTGAGGAATTGCCATTGGTGTCTAGAGCGCCTCTGTTGGCTGGGAAGACACATGGGTGGCATCTTCTTCCTTTGCTCCCAGGTTTGGTTTCAAAATGGTGTTCTCCAAAATGTTGCTCTTGGGGCATTTTGTCCTCTCTTAGCTTCTCTGGAGCAAACCCTGTGCTAGCATTTCCAAAGCATCAGCAAAAGTCTGCTTTCAACAACTGTCTCCAGAATGTCTCTCTCAGCAGCAAAAGCCTGGGCCTGTGATGGCTCTTTTTAAAGGACTCCAGTAAACTGATCAAGACCCAAGCTGAATGGGCAGGGCCACACCTCCACGTAAATAATCTAATCAAAATTATCACCTACAGTTGGATGTTTCTACATGGAAACAACCTAATCCAAATATCCCTCAAGATTGGATTAAAACATGGCTTTTGGAGGAACATAATATAACCAAACTAGCACAAGAGGAAGAGGAGAAAAAAAGAAAAAGAAAAGATAAAAAATGATGGCTAAAACCATAAAAGAAAAACAAAATGAAACAAAAATAAAATAAAATACAATAAAAAGGACAGACAACACCAATGCCAAGAATCCCATACCCCTCCCTTATATCCTCCTCTTATAGATATTTAGCTTTTGTATATTGCCTTTATTATAATTAATGGAAGCATATTACAATGTTACTGTTAATTATAAACTCTACTTTGCATTAATTATATTTTTCCCTAATACCACCACATTTTCAACACCTTGCAAAAAAAAAAAAAAAAAAAAAAAAAAAAAAAAAAAAAAAAAAATGGTATGTGAATAAATCTGAATAAAAATTTTATATAGAGGAATATTTTATTTGACTACCATCTTATGCACCATTCCAATCTAGAAAACTGCATTTGAGCTGCAGTGGCTGAAGGTCTAGGCAGGGGCATCCTGAGGCCCCAGGTTCACCACAGCAGTGCTGAGGGTCACATATCTAGGAGGTTATTGTTGACAGAGAGCTCAGGAGGTATGATGATGCCTAAGGCTCTGGCTTCAGGATCAAAAGTAGGAAGTGGGGCCTAGTTCCCTGGTGAGTCAGCCTAGAAAAGGGTCAAAGGATTCTAGGCCTGCCATGTGCATTTAGTGGTACTGGCAGGGCCATCAGAACTGGGCATCACCTGGCTCCCCATTCTTCCTGGCCAGGCCCCAGTAGCCATGAACTGCCCCTCAAAGGGTAGGAAACATCTCTACAATCTTGCATTTAGTGAGATTAATCTTTAAAGGTAAGGATAACAGCCTTATCTCTTTTTTGTCCTTACAAAAAGTTATCATCTGGTTTTCTGCATCAGCAAAAGTAGAATGTTCAAGTTCAGATTTCAGTGCAGATCAATGTGAGATCTGCCCCTCTTTCCCTGTTCCAGGGACTGGCCAGGATGGCTCACTGAAGAACCATCAAAAGACCTCATTCTTTTAGATGTCAGGGATCACACCCCTTGGGGAGGTGACCATGTACATCTTGTTCTTGCCAAAGAGCTGAAACTCATCATGGATAAGCTACTCACAAAATATCTTTCTGGGCTAGATGATGGGCTGGCATGATTGATCCATACGTAGGCATGAAACAGGGACATGGTGTTGTATTTCATGGGGAAGGCAAGGCTGAGGGTTGTCAAGTAACTCCACTGGTGGTGCAGTGAAGCAGGGTATGGCCCTCATCCAGGCCCAAAGTGTGGATGTTATTGGCAATGGGTGAAATAAATCATAGGGGTGTGCATTGGGTGCATCAACCACAGTCATTTGCACATATTGTATGTCCTCATAGAAGGTGTTCACCACCTGTCCTGAGATGCTGATGACATGATGTGATGGCTTGACAGCAAGAGCTTTCAGTTTGTGGCCTCCCCATTGATGATGTATAGGCTGCTGGTAATCCATTAGAGAATGTGGATGAAGGGCCGTGGGAAATGAACCTGGTAGGCCAGCACAATATTCTCTTCAAAGAGGTGGGCAGTGGTCTGTGAGGATAAAGTGCTGCAACTTTCTGCTAGGTTTCTAAGGAGGTCATGAGTATTCAAAGATAATCCAGGTGAATAACACAGGGTCTACCACAGAGTGAGTCCCTTATAAATGATAACCATACATCTACCTCTCTGGGCCAGATCAGGGCACCACTCCAGAGGGTGGGTAGGTGGGTTCCATCAAGATGCAGCCATGAAGCCATCTATGGTGAGGGTGTGAGTGTGGAGAATGTGACTAGCACAAATGCCCAGACCATGTCATAGGGAGCATGAGATCACCCTGGCTTCTGCAGCCATCATGAAGTGACCCTTTATATTATTTAATTTTCTATATATTTTTGGCAATTTCACTGAACTTTTTGTTACCTCTGTTGGTAATATGACAGGGGTTGAAAGAAACACAATTAAACATACAGAATATGCATATGATATTCCCTGAAGATAATCTTGACCTCAATAATTTTTATGTGTGGGCACTTCTAATTTAATACATTTTACTATTAAAAAGGCATTACATTTTAAAATGTGTGTTTTGACATTTCACAAAAAAGAAAATTTACCTTGCTTTAGTTTAAAAAAAGAAATCAGAATGGATAATTTACTTGAATGAAGTCTGAAGCAGTTATTAATTAAAGCAATTCAAGTGTGTGTGTGTCTCTTTCTTTCACAAACCCACACATAGGCTCACACACACAGGACCATATGTGTAAGCATTTTGTAGTACAAAATGTTCCCCGCAACCAGGCATTTACCCTCAGAGTAATCAGTTCACATTAAATCGGTCTTCTGCTTTCAGTCCTAGTAAGAGTTTTAGATGCCATCATAGAGCGAACAACCTTAACTTTTATACTACATAATTATATTCAAAGCTTTATGTATTTTTGTTTATAATGACACAGTAATTATAAATGTTTGATATCAAACCGATGACACACACTAATTTTTCTTGCATTTAAAGGGAAGTGTCTTTAAATCCCCAAGGCACTGGACCACAAATCAATATCTCAATTTTATGATAGACAATTTAAATTGGGAAAAAGCCTAATGGAATCTCATTTCAAATCAAGCACACTTGAATTAATCAATTAGAAAACAATAACTCAAAATCTTTAAGACTGGAAACATAACAGTATATATAAATTATTTCTTTTGTAGGATTTTATTATTGAATTAAAGGTATGATTGGAATACTAAAACAATATCTATAGGGATAGCTTCCAAGTCATTTTCAAAATCATGGAGGTGAAAAGAAATTTCAATATTTCATTGTTTCTTAAAATAATTTCTCCATCTGGAAAACATATACTGCTACAATATATTCCTTTGCTAATTTCTACACCTCATGTTAGATTGTAGTTGGATATACTAAGCAACGTCTATTGCTATTACAGATCATAGTAAGTCAACATCTGAAGTTCTAAATTTTTTAACTTAATGTACAGAAATGTTTAATAAAGCAATAACCCCTTCTACACATGTTACATAAGTGAACAGAGAAATGAGCATTTTCAGCATGAAAGCAATCTATGGGTCATGTAATGGAAAAGATAATGCAAGATGAAATTCTGCTTTTATTTGAAAACTTAGTTAAATGGCATGAAATGAAAACATTAGAGACTAAAAAATTTAGGAATGTAAAACCCAGATTGATATTTTGCACAAAGGGTATGTTTGTTAAAAAAATCTATACTGCTGAAGTAAACATTTGACAACCACAGTGATTAGCAGTTAATGGAATTTCAATAAAATACTAAATCATAAAAAAATGCACTATTTCTCTGAAAGAGAGCTGTACCTATATTATAAAGATTGAACTTCATGGCTAATAACATCTGTTCTGGTTTGCTAAAGCTGCTGTTATGCAAAACATCAGAAATGGATTGACTTTTATAGAGGGGATTTGTTTACAATTTTACAGTTCTAAGGCCATAAACATCTCCAGACTGAGACATCAAGGAGACACCTTCACTGATGAAAGGCTGATGGTGTCAAGAACACTTCTGTCAGCTGGGAAGGCATGTGACTGGCATCAGCTTGTCCTTTCTCCCAGATTGCAATGCTTTCAGCTTCTGATTCCTCTGGCCTTCTCTTTAAGCATCTGGGAATTCCCACTTAGATTCTTTGGAGTAAATTCCGGGCATCATCTCTTAGCTTAGTGATGTCAAATGTCTGGTTTCAAGGGCTGTCTCCAAATGTCTCTGGGCATTTTCTCTCTATGCATCTTTCTTTGTGTCAGCTCTTGTGAGTCGTCCTTGCTTCCCCAGGGGCAAACTCAATATTACATATTTAAGCTTCTTTCCAACATGTGTTTCTCAAGTTTCCTTTAAAGCCTCCAATTAAGACCCACCCTGACTGGGTGGGTTCCCATTTCCACAGTTTGGTGGGTCACATCTCCATGGAAACATTCAATTAAAAGTTTCCACCCTAATCAAAAGAATACTAAGTCAGCCCTGATAGATTGCATTAAAGTACATGGCTTCTCTGGGGCAGAAAATAGATTCAAACCAGCACAAAAACCTACCCAAAGTTAAATTTCTTCTTATAAATTAAGGGAATTTCATTTGTCTTATAGGGTGAAGACTAAAAAATTCCAAACAATATAAAAATAAACCCTCAGTGTCTACATTTAGCATATTGTTTTTTGTAGCAATCTAAAATATACAAAACAAATTAAATAGCTTAACTTATTTGACAGGCATAGAAGCATTTCAAAATCATAATGAAATCAAATTGTGTGAAGCTTAATGTATAATGGAATAGAGTCTACCATTATGCAGGCATTTTCTAATAAAATCTCTCTCTCTCTCTCTCTCTCCATATATATATATATATATACACACACATATACACACACACACACACACACAGAAACATGAGTAGGATTAGTGCAGAATAGTTCTGTAGAACCTTTTGAAATTGAGGGTCTGAGGCATAATAAACTATTTAGGTAGACACCAATTTATCCTCCAATTTTTCACATCAGTTATTTCATCAGGTTCTGTAATCACATCAACAACATATGTGATTTACCAGGAAAAAATATTCTCCAAATATCATTTCATATCTGGTCCATATATTTCTCTCATAGGAACTGCTATCACCATAGTCTTGGCAAAGAGTGAAAGCATATGTTTAAGAAGTACTTTTTATAAATTGTGATGTTTATATGTTTAATTCTTATACCAAATTGTTTTTTGATGAAGACAGCATTGTACTTCATGCAAGAATGAAACCTCTAAATAATCACCATGGTCCACATACATAAGATGAATGCCACAATATTGGAATTATAAATGGTTAGAGCAGCCCAGACTAGAAGCCAAGCCCAAACCAGTATTACAAGAATGACAAAAGGACATGGTCCAAGATGTATCCTTCAAGTTTTGTCTCAACCTCAGCTTCAATTGTGAGGACTGATCTTCAGTTTAGTCCAGCCAAGAGAAATTGTGTAATATTCTGTTTTATTTATTTTACTGACTATGCATACTCAAGAACTTTCCTTTAGTGCTAAACTGTTCTTTTGTCCAGCAATTTGAGGGCATGCAAATTCCACAAAGTCATGAATTAGAACAGGCCATGATCCTTCTTCATAATTGTCATCTACAATTATTTTCCTGGAGTCTAAAAGAAGATTGAAATAGATTTCCATATTGATTGTTTATGATGTTCCAACCAAAATTTATTCCGTATGTCTGAAAATTAAAAATTTCCATTAAACACTAAATTCCAGTAGGCAATGGCCCTTTCTAGATCTAATTCTTTTTGACCTGGATTCTTTTTAAGTTAAAAGCAAACTGGTAAAAATCCTAAATCATTCTGTTTCTTCATATTGTTGTTCCATCTTGGGATCAGGCACTTTGGGTTTTCTGTCCTGTCACATCCTAATTCTGTCACACTATCCAGGTATTCTGGTTTGGATAACTCATGCCATGTTGTGTCTCTGAACTTCCATGCAGTAATCAACACATAACACATGAATACTGGCAGGATCAAGTCCTGGTCAACTCAGATCTGCTGTCTACCATTTATTCCACCTTTATTTCATCTTGGGGATCTTTGTATCTTTATCCTTCTGCAATAATTACATCTTGTTCAAGTTGGTGTCTCTTACCCTGTCCCCTCCTCATCAATTTCCTCATTGAATGGACCACAGCTTCAGTGGCATCTCCTCTTCCTGGCTCACCTGGCTCCCACTCATGTGCAGTGAAACCCTGCAGGTATGTGTGTCACCTGGCTGACTTTATTTTTAATTACACACTTCTTCTATGGAATTCCATGTTTTTTACATACAGATCCAGTGTGTCTGATTTTTGGCTGTATCTTCAAGATCCAGAAATTTCCTGGTACAAAGAATTCAGTCAAAAATATATATTCAAGGAATAAAAGAAAAGAAAAGTATTTTCAAACATTTTATAAGGTTTGCATTTTTAACTATCTGAAAAGTTCAATCAAAATAAACAGGGTTTGCCTCACAGAATGAAGCCTTGAATGGATATAGTATTTGTGTAATCAGGGAATGTCCTGTCTAATGTAGCACTGATTAGATCTATTCACTGTTTTTCTCTGTATAAAAGGAAGGCACAATAGAGATGGAATTTCACCAGAGTAGGAGAAGCTAAACATTTCAGGATTTGGGAGAAGAACAAAGTGGAACTTGCTTCCAAATCTAGTTGACCTCACAGTACCCTACAGTTTTGGTTCTGTCAAGTTCTCTACTTAAGTAGAGGTGAACCATTCTCACACATTCCCATTATATAAATCCTGTCAATTTTAAGACAATTTTTCCTCAAAGCAACACCTCCAAATCATTAAATTTTACCACTGTCTATTCTTATTTCTCTATTTACATTTCTGCTTTCCCTAGAGTTGACATCAAACATATATACATATATTCATTTACACATTATCATATACTCATTTATGATAAAAGGGGACCGTCACTTGCATCAAGCATTTTGCAGTGTAACTAGGCTAAGAAAATATAGGAACATTTAAGAAAATAGGAAATTTAATATTTAGTCAACTTAAATCCTTGTTAGTAAAATAATTATACTTTTTTTAATTTCTGGTGAGTGCACTTAGAAGAATAAAATGACAAATTATTCCTTTCAGTATGAAATGCCAGTGGTTAGAATAAAACCATATTGTTTGACATTTTCTTAAGAAATGGCATTTTCTTTATTTCTAAATAGATATATTTTTTCAAATGTGTAAATTTTTAATTTGTTAAAACATTGTTTTTATAGAAAAATCAATAGTGATGCTCTCATTCACTCCAGGAATCCCTAATACTTTGAAGTTTGAAGGCTTTACAATCCTTATTGCTTCAGCTAAATGTGACAGGAAGAGACCTACACTGAATTTTTTTCTTGTTAGTAAACTATGTACATTCTAGAATGGTGTAATATACATTTGCCTTGAAAATGCTTTCAGCACAAATATTTCTCTCCATATAGGGTCACACTTATATCCACAGCTTGAAAGTTGGTAGATTGCAAGTCCTCCAAGTGTCAAAAACAAACAATAAATACCAAGATGGATGTTGTTTCTGTAGATTGTGTGTTACTGCTCAGAAACAAAAAAAATCCACAAAATGCAGAGGCTGCTGAGAAAACACATAAAAGTTCCCCCTGGGACATTAAAAGAATGGCACAAAGGACATCATCTGTCTCCTTTATTGCAACAACACAATTAATCTAATAGAGGGTAAATAGTTTATAATATGTGCATAACTTCATTAGACTTATCTGATGGCACCACACTTAATCAAGGAGGGTACTTCAGATGCTATTACTACTGATGTTATCAAAAAATAAAAAAGATAATTTACCTTCAAAACAGTGTATATGCTAAAGAAAGCAGCTCTGAACTTCAAAGTGTAATGGCTGCATACTCAGTAGAGACTCTGCAAATTTGTATATGTTATGTCCCCCATAAAAGCCATGTTCTTTAATGCAATCTTGTGGTGCAGATGTATTTAGTCATGATTAGGATGGAATTTTGGTTTAGGGTGTGTGCTGGTTTGAATGTATTATGTCTCCAAAAATGCCATTATCTTTGTTGATTAGATTATAATTCTTTGAGTGTTTCCATGGTGATATGACTCACCCAACTGTAGGTGATAAATCTGATTAGATATTTTCCATGGAGGTGTGGCCCCACCCATTCAGTGTGGGCCTTGATTAGTTCACTGGAGCCCTATATAAGCTGAGACAGAAGATCCAGCTTTCTACAGCCAAGAGGGACACTTTGAAGAATGCACAGGAGCTGAGAGAGGAACTGCAGTTTACAGAGACATTTTGGAGACAGCCTTTGAAAGCAGACTTTTGCTCCAGAGAAGCTAAGAGAGGACAAACACTCCAAGAGCAATTGAGAGTGACATTTTGGAGAGAAGCTGAAGCCTAGAAAGGAACATCCTGGGAGAAAGCCATTTTGAAACCAGAATTCTGGAGTAGTTGCCAGCCACATTCTTTCCCAGTTAACAGAGATTTTTCTGGACACCACTGGCCATCCTCTGGTGAAGGTACCCAATTGTTGATGCATAACCTTGGCCACTTTATGGCCTCAAGACTGTAACTGTGTAACCAAATAAACCCCCTTTTATAAAAGCCAATCCATTTCTGGTATTTTGCATTCTGGCAGCATTAGCAAACTAGAACGCATTTTGGTACAAGAGAAGTGGGGCACTGGTGCTGCTGAGTTTGCAAATACTAAACATGTTGGAACGGCTTTTTAAATGGACAAGAGGAAGATTGGACAAATTGTGAGGTGCTTGATAGAAAAGGCCTAGACTGCTTTGAAGAGATTTTTGGTAGAAATATGGACTCTAAATATAATTCTGATGAGGCCTTGAGCAGAAATGATGAATGTGTTGTGAACTGGAAGAAAGTCAATCCTTGTTTTAAAGTTGCAGAGAATTTGGCAAAATTGTGTCCTGGTGTTAGAAGGAAGGCAGAATTTGAAACCAACAACCTGGAATTCTTAGCTGAGGAGATCTCCAGACTATGTGTGGAGGATGTACCCTGGCTTCTCCTTGCAGCTTATAGTAAAATGTGAGCAGGCAGAGATAAGCTAAGAATTGAATTCTTGGGTTCAAAGATATCAGAAACCAATGGATTGAAAAACTCTGGGCTTCCAGTGGGTGGAGCCATTGAAGCCCCACATGAGGATTTAACCAAATATTGAACCTCACTGCCATTTCAGTACAAGCAAAATTGGAGATGGAGTTATCCAGAAAGGATTCATGGAAATTCCTATTTTCTGACAGATTTCATCCCTGTCTGCTTCATGTGAAGCAAACAGAATTTTTGTGAGAATTTGTAGACAGAGGTGTTGCTAGTCTGGACTGGAGGAGACAGATAAGGAATAAATTGAAGGAAATTTTTCTTCAAAGCCAGAGCCATGGAGGTTGACGTCTGGAGTCAAGAGGTCTCAGGCTGGGAGAGCAGAGTGGCCCACATGCATGGAAAGGGTGAGTTTGCCCCAAAGGTTGAGAGTGGGCCTTCCACCTCAATGCTCAGGAAGTATTCTGCCACCCCAAGCCCCAAAGAGGGTGGAACTGGGCAGAGCCTGGCTACCACCAAACTGTTCTGAAGGGGTTTAACATGTGTCCCAGAGATGGAAGAGTATCAGGGCACTGCCCCAAAGCTTGAGGATGGTGAAGCAGAGAAGGTGGTCTCCCCAATGTGTGGATATGTTGGAGCATTCACCCCAGCATTTGGAGAGAAAAAGGCAGCCACAAAGTGCCCTTAGGGAGGGTTAGACTCCCACCCTCTCAAGACCCAAGGATAAACCATCATTCTCTAAATGACTCTCTGTGGGAAACTGAGTCTTCCATTTTGCCTGAGGCATATCTAGGGTGGTGGCTTAGAACACTGAGCCGCAGGCCTGCATAGAATGCCATGCAGGCCCGCCCTGTAAAGATATGTGTCTTGTGACTACCATTATCTTAAACCTAGATTGGATACACCTGATGTAAATATAGGTATCTGGTGGGCTCTCCCCCACCTGAGCACCTTTAGCATATACATCTGATCTTCTGAAATAAATAGCTGGAGCAAGGCTGCATTGTCGTTCACTTAGCATGAGATGCAAGTGGGCCCCCTGCTCCCTTAATTCTTAGCTTTGTGTCCATGTCTCATTCCTGCATCGCCCTGTCAGCAATAACTCTCAGACTTTGAAATCTGATAGAGTTTGCCTTGTGGGTCTTAGGAACTGTTTTGGTCCCTTAAACCCTGTTTTTCTTTCAGTTTCTCCTTATGACAATTGGAATGTTTATCCTACAAGTGTCCCTCCTTTGTATATTGGAAGCAGATAACTCGTTCTAAGAGTCACAGATCAACAGGTGGAGGGGAATTATGCCTTAGGACAAAACATGCTTGTAACTGATTTAATGGGATCTTGTACTTAATTATTGTTGCTGAAATGCTTTGTTCTGTGATATTGTAATGGGATGATTGTATTTTGTATATGGAAAGAACATGTCATTTTATGGTTCAGGGGGTGGAATGTGCTGGTTTGAATGTATTATGTCCCCCAAAATTCCCTTATCTTTGATGCAATCTCATTTGGGCAGGTGTATTAGTGTTGACTAGATAATAATTCTTTAGTGTTGAATAGATTGTAATTCTTTGAGTGTTTCCATGGAAATGTGACCCACCCAACTGTAGGTGATAACTCTGATTAGATGTAGCCTGTTTTTCCCTTGCAGCTTACCATAAAATAAAATGGCTTTTGCCTTGGTTCTTTGGAAATGTGCTGCCACATAAGGTCTCACAGAGAGGTAGCATGGCTCTCAGACTTTGAAATGTTATGAAGTTTTCCTGTGGGTTTTAGAAACTGTTTTGGTGCTGTGAACCTTGTTTCCTTTCAGTTTCTGCCTATTCCAATGGGAACCTATATCCTATGACTGTTCCTCCTTTGTACATAGCAGAGATAACTTTTTTCTATGTTTCAGAGGTCCGCAGCTAAAGGGGAATTTTGGTTTATGACAAGATAATACATGTGAGTGATTTTGATGGGATCTTGTAATTGCTTTTTGCTAATGAAAGTATTTATATTTCTGATGTGATTGGATGAATGTATTTTGTGTATGGAAGGATCATGTCTTTCTTGGGTCCAGGCTGTGGAATGTGGCTGTTTGTATATATTGTGTCCCCCTGAGCATCAATGTTAATGCAATCTTGCAGGGTTCATCTATTAATATTAAGTGGGAAATTTTGAATTTGGCTCTTCCCATGGAATTATGACCCACCCAACTCTAGGTGCAAAATCTGATAGATTATTTCCATTGAAGTGTGGCCCCACCCATATACCACTGGTCTTGGTTAGTTTTCTAGTGCTGCATAAGAGCTCAGACAAAAGGAAATCTCTGCTGCAGCTGAGATAGATACTTTAGAGACAGTTGCTGAAAGCAGACATTTGCTGACAATTCAGGTATAGCAGCCCAGAGTTTGCCATGAGAAGCTAAGCCAAGAGACATTTTCAATAATGCCATTTGAAATGCAACCTGAGAGTGATCAGATGTCATATTTCTGCCTTTGGAATGAGCAGAAATGTTTGGATGCTAAAAGCTTTCTTCAGTGAAGGTATACACTTTTAAGTTCCATTGCATGGATACATTTTTCACTTTAGACCTGCAAATTTGCAGCCATGTAAACCCCCTTTATAAAAGCTAATCCGTAATATATAATGTGTAAGTCTTTGGAAAGGTTTGGACTCTTGTTCTCTCAAGCCCCAAGAATACATCATTATATCAATGACTCTGAAATCTAATGAAGTTTTTCCTGTGTGTTTTAGAAATTTTTGGTCCTGTAAACCCGGTTTTCCTTTCAGTTTCTCCCTATGCCAATGGAAACTTTTATCCTATGACTGTTCCTCCTTTGCACACTGGCAGCAGATGATTAGTTCTATGTTTTACAGTTCCACTATAGGGGAATTTTGCTTTAGGACAAGACATCACCTGTGACTGATTTTGATGGGATCCTGTACTTGCTCATTAATGAAGTGATTTATGTTCCTGATGAGATGGGATGAAATTATTTTGTGTACTGAAGGACCATGTTTTCCTGGGTTCCAGTGTGTGATATGTAGCAGTATGGATATATTATGTCCCCAAGAAAAGCCATGTTTAATTCAATCTTGTAGGGACTGATCTCTTAATATTGAGTAAGTAGGAAAATTTGGATTTGATTGTTTCCATGGAAATGTGACCCACTGAACTTCTGATGCTACCACTGATTAGAATATTTCAATGGAGGTGTGGCCTCACTCATATAGCATCAGTCTTGATCAGCTTCCTGAAGATCTATAAGAGCTCAGAGAGAATGAGCTCAGTGCTGCATCTGAGATATTTTAGAGACAGACTTTTAAACAAATTTTGCTGATGCTTCAGCAATAGTAGCCCAAAGACTGCTATGAGAAGCAAAGCCAAGAGACATTTTGGATAATGCCATTTGGAAATGCAACCTGAGAGTGAGCAGATGCCATCTTCATGCCTTTGGAGATAACAGAATTTTTCTGACTCTAACAACATTTCTTCAGTGTAGGTACACCCTATTTGTTGGCATTGCATGCATACATTTTTGGCTTTAGATCTGGAAGTTTGTAGCCACATAATCCTCCTTTATAAAAGATAATCCACCTCTGCTATTTTGAATAACAGCAGGATTAACAAACTGGAATAGATTTTGGTAGAAGAGAAGAGGGGTATTACTGACTTTGCAAATGCCAAACATTTTGGAATGGCTTTTTACATAGATAAGGGGAAGATTCTGGAAGAACTGTGAGGAGCTTGATAGAAAAAACATAGATAGCTTTGAAGAAACTGATGATAGAAAAATGAACTCTAAAGGGAACTCTGATGAGACTTTGAACTGAAATGTTGAATGTGATGTTGCATTATGGCAGAAAGGTGATCCTTGTCCAAAAGTGGCAGAGAATTTGGCTTGATTGAGTCCTGCCATCAGATGGAAAGCAGAATTTGAAAGTGACAACCCAGAATACTTAGCTCAAGAGATCTACAAATTACCTGTGGAAGATGTAGCCTGCTTTCTCTTTGCAGGTTATTGTAACATGAAAGAGAAGATGGATAAGATGAGAAACATACTCAAGTACAAAGAAAACGGAGGCTGATATTTTGGAAAATTCTGGGCTTCCAAAATGTTAGATCTCAGAAGTTACAGCCATACATGAGGATTTCACCAAACATGGAAACCAACAGCCATTTTAGTAAAACCTAAGCCTGGAGATGTGTTTATCCAGATAGGATTTGTGCAAAGTCCTATTGTCTAATGGTTTTGACCCTTGTATGCTTCATGTTAAACCAACAATTTTTTTGACATCTGTATAACTGGAATCACTGCCAGTCTGGACTGGAGGGAATGGTGATGGGACAAATTGAAGGAAAACATTCTTTAAGGAAAAATCATGGAGGTTCATATCTGTAGTCAAAAATCTTAGGCAAGGAGAGTAGAGCAACCAATGCAATCTGGAAAGGGTGAGTTTGCCCAAGATTTATGGAGTAGGCTTTCCTCCTTTGTGCTCAGGAAATGTGCTGCCACCTAATTTCTCAGATATGGGGAAGCACCTTCCATGGGGTTGGGGAGAAACTGGTCACAACCCCTGGAGAGACAGATTCCATGCCATATGCTGATATTTGAGGAAGGTGGGGCCAATTAGAAAATGGCCTTCCCAATGCATGGATTGTTTGAGCACTCACACTAGCACTTGTAGAAATAAGGCTTCTGCATAAATCTTTGGAATATGTTGGACTCCTGTTCTCTCAAGCTCCAAGCATACATCACTATATAAATGACTGTCACCCATTGAAATCTAATGAGGTTTTCCCTGTGAGTTTTAGAAACTGTTATGTCCTGTAAACCCTGTTTTCCTTTCAGTTTATCCCTATGCCACTGAGAGACTTTATCCATGAGTGTTCCTCCTTTGTGCATTGGTAGCAGACACCTTGTTCCAAGTTTCACAGGTCCACAGCTATATGGGAATTTTGCTTTAGGGGAAGACAGTCCCTGTGACTGATCTCAATTGGATCACATTCTTGCCTATTTTACTGAAAGGATTTTAGTTGCTGTGATGGGATGGGGTGAATGTATTTTGTTATGGTAAGATCATATTTTTCTGGGGTCCATGGTGTTGAATGTGGCAATTTGGATATATTATGTCCCCCAGTGAAGCCATGTTTAATGCCATCTTGCAGGGAATGATCTCTTAATATTGAGTAAGTAGGAAAATTTGGATTTGGTTGTTTCCATGGAGATGCAACCCACACAAATACTGGTGCTAACTCTGATTACATTATTTCCATGGGGGTGTGGCCCCACCCATATAGCACTGCTTTTGATTAGTTTCCTGGAGCACTATAACAGCTCAGACTGAAGGAGCTCAGTGCTGTAGCTGAGAGAGACATTTTAAACACAACCACTGAAAGCAGATTTTTGCTGATGCTTCAGAGATAGTAGCCCAGAGTTTCCCATGAGAAGCTAAGCCAACAGACATTTTTGAGAATGCCATTGTGAAATGCAACCTTGGAATGAGCTGATGGCATCCACCTGCCTTTGTACTTAACAGAGTTTTTCAGGTGTTAGCAGGCTTTCTTCAGTGAAGGTAACTCCTTCTAGATTCCATGGGTTCTTATTGGGCTATAGAACTTGAAATTCATCACCAAATAAACCCCACTTATCAAAACCAATCCATTTCTCATATTTTGCATAATGGCATCATTAGCAAATGGGGACAGAAGCTTTGATTGTTTTCCTTTCCCAATTTAATTTGAGTCTGGTGACTACTGGAGAGAATTTTTGCCAGGAGGGGCTGGCTATCTTTTTCCATAAATTAATATTTAGGCAGAAGATCATTGTTTAATCTGACTTACATATTTTAGGAAGACATTCTGAGGGTAGGTTTTGAGTTTGTAACATGATATTTCTCTGTATTTAAAATGTATCCATAGTGGTCAAAATGAATCTTGTCAGATCTTACCTTCCAGCATTTTACTTTTTCTGCATTTAGACCAATAGGGTAGAGAGACCAAAAAAATGTAGTTGGATGGAGTATACATTGATAGATAGTTTTCATATTGGCAAATTGGTGAGGTGTCTGAAGGAGTAATAGGACAGTAATTAAGTGTGAGTGGAAGGACAAATCTAACTTTGGTTGTTTTCCTTTGAAGGAATTTCTGAGAGATTGAAATTTAAACTAAAATTGAAAGATATGAGTGTGGTATGGGTAGGTATGTTTGTGGATTGAGGTGGAAATGTAGGGTGAAAATAGTACTCTGTAGAGATAATAGCAGAGTTTAACTAGGCTTAGTGATTTCAAGAAGACATGTAAAATATGAATCTCTGAATGCCTGGTGGAGAATTTAACAAAGACTGGAGACAGGGAGAGGAGCAATATTCATATTTTGGGTGTTAAGAAGATATCTTGTGATATGTTTAATTTTAGGTGCACAGACTTAACCAAGTAGCCATGATAGTTCTGAAATGGAATATAGAAAAGTGATTTGTGACTTTCAGTTTAGAAATATCAATGGAAGAAATTAATGAAATTGAATAAATGTGAGAACAGGTCAGTACAGCATATCAAATGTGGAGAGAAAGGGGTTAGGATTTAGCTTCAAGATGTTCCAACAGTGCTCTTTGAGGAGTTATTTGCAGCAGAAATGGGGAAGAGTGCCTAGAGTAGTTTGAATACAATTAGGAGATGTGATAACAGAAAAAGAAAGGAAAAATAGAGTCCTGAAAAGGGTATTGTGGTCCAATTTTTTAGTTCCAAGTAAGGATTTATTTACAGGGAGATCATTAGTGATCTACAAGTTTTACAAATGAGGACACCGGCCTTGATTTTTGTGAGTCAAAGAGTGAGGTGAATGTGAGTACATGATAGGTGCATTTCAGTTTGTCAAGGGAAGATCTGGAGAGTTACAACTTGAGAGAAAATGCATACACAGTAGATTTGCCTTGTTTTTTTAATTCAAAATGGAAGAGTCAAAAAAGAGCTTAAATGAGGAGGTTGATTGTGAAGAAAGCAGGAGGTTTCTGATAAAGGCAATTGAATTTGTAATCAATAATATAGTTTGCAAGAAAACATGATATTGAGATGAATTGGAGACAGTGGACTTGGCCAGAGGTACAATGACTTTTCTATTTAATAGGAGAGATGGAGTAACTAATGTGTATGCATTCATGGATATTTGGAAATATTATGGCATCATAGAGTAATTTGGCAAATTACATATTCCATCTGCTAAGAGGTAATTTCATCTCTTAAAAATCAGGATAAATGAGGAAGTGCATGAGATTCAAAAGGTATGGAGAAGGTTTGGAGTAGTCATGGAGTATGCAGAAATGATCTAATTAGCAAGATATAGGACAGTTCCCAGGTATATTTGAAAACCTTTAGAGCTTGTGAATATGTGTTTATTCCTGGATCAATATCTTACTCATGTACTGTGTAAGATGTAGTCATGGATAATTACAGGTATTTGAAATTGAATATTGAGGTTTTTGTTGGTAAATGTAAGCAGTCAGAGGGACATAAGTTTGCCTTTGTGGTATCTGTTGAAATTAAAAATGTGGAGTAAACTGGGCAGTAAAAATGAGAGCTAAAGAATGATGTTTTTGAGAGGGGTCAGTGCAGTATACATCTCCACATAGTAGAAGAATCTGGGTATGGGGAGTATTTTTGTGAAGAAACTAGGAGAGCTTGTTGTAGCCCCAGAGTGGGAACCCTTATGTTTGATGTGAGAGGGATATTCCAGGTATAAATCTGTAAGTGATGTGTAAAATTCCAGGAATTTATGCTTGGTGTCAAGCAGAGCAAAATTCAAATTCTAGCTGTGTAATTTCCTACTACCTAATTTTTTCATAATACTGAAATTTTCTGAAATTTCTGAACCTGTGAACATGTCATTTGTTAACTTGGTAAATAAACTATAAATAGAATTATTATGAAGATTAAATAAACAAATACTATTAAACATCAATAGCATCAGACATAATACACTTTTTTTTCTCTTTTTTTCTGGGCATCAGATACAAATTTGTGAATTAAGCCTACCATTGTCAATGGCAAATTATCACCATTTGTCCATGAAATATATTTAATTCTTAACAGTGTTTTAGGGAATAGTTTACTGGCTATAAAAATTAGTGCTTTCACACACACACACACAAACACACACATATGCAAGCACATCTACCACATATAAAGAAAGACAAATGCAGGGATGTTCACACAATGAAAATTAATATGGGACAGTACTACAGCAACCACTTTATGAAATTATCAGATGGAGCCACTCAGTATCCTGACAAACCCATTCATTCTATGTTTTCTGAGCCTCTCCATTTCTGAGGGTGGTGGGACATGACAGAAAACTTATGACCATGTATTCCTGTTACTTCCTTATAAAGGGGATTTTCAAGAATTGATTTGGTGTATGGACATCATCAATCCCTCCAAATGAAGGTAGTCCTTGAATTTATTAACCCCCTCATGAAACCATTTTGAAGTTGAATGATAGATAGTTGTCCCAGTTCGCTAGAGTTGCCATTATGCAAAATACCAGATATGGATAGGCTTTTATAAATGGGATTTATTAAGTTACAAATATACAGTTCTAAGGCCATCAAAGTGTCCAAACTAAATCATTAAAAAGAGCATACCTTTACTGAAGAAAGTTGGATGGCATCCAGAACACCTATGTCAGCCAGAAAGGCACATGGCTGGAGTCCACTGTTCCTTTGCTCCTTGGTTCTGGTTTCTAAATAGCTTTCTCCAAATGTCTCTGAGCTTCTGTCTCTTGTAGGTTCTCTATCAGCTCCTGTGCATCCTTCTTTCTTCTCTCAGGGCATTTCTCTCTAAGCATCTGGGTGTCCTCTCTTAGCATCTCTGGTAGAAACTCTAGGCTTCATCTCTCAGTTTAGCATCTGCAAATGTACTTTTGTCTGCATCTCCAATAACTCAAAGTGTCTGGGTCTGTGTGTGATCTCAGCTATCTAAAGGATCCTGGTGATCTAATTAAGACCTACTCTGAATGGATGGGGTCAAACCTCCAGGGAAAAAATCAATCAAAAATCTCACCCAACAAGATTGGATTAAATATCACGTCTCTTTTGGGGTCCAAAACAGTTTCAATCTGGCACAATATCCAAATCCACTAGGGAAAGTTCTGAAAGTCAGGTCAAGGGGGTTGAGGGAGTGATATTTCCAGAACCCCAAGGAGTTGAACCAAGATATTTTAGGGCAAGTGCATACAGGGCAGGATAGAGCAGGAATGGAGTAACAGTCCAGAGGACATGGTTAGGTCTTGGAGGACCAATTCTAGAACATCAATGAAGAATACATAAACATGAGAATTTGCACAATATTTATGTGCATGGGGAGTCCAAAATCCACATGTAGTATGAGTTAGAGTTACCTATTTTTGAATCATGAAGAGATTGAAAGACTTTGAGAATGATGGGATCATTAACACATGAAACAGTTATTTTAATGTTATTATTTGTAAGATATCTGTAGTTACATTTTCATTATTAGCAACATAAGCCATAGGCTTCTTATATTTGAGTTTAGGAGATAAGGGTCATTCCCTCTGTTTCTTTTAGAGTAGACTACATGTTTCTGTTGGTTGGACTTGGGGGGGGGGTGTATTTCCAGGTGAAGGATTGGGTATATGTGATAGGTAAATCTGGCAAGTGTGGACAAATTTTGATTCTCATGACTTCTTTCTCCATCCTCAGCTTAAATGCTTAATGCTTAGACTCTCTGAGAGTGAAAACCCAGAAGACAGTTGGTGGCAGAACTACTGACAATGAAACCACTGGTGAGTAGGGAATTGCTATTTCTACTGAAATTTAAGCTTTTCTAAGTACACTCATGGCATAGTCACATATTTGAAATCTACTTATGTATACCCAAGACTCTGCTATAATTATGGTGTGCCAGGGAGTGGGTAAGAAATAATATTCTCTCCACCATTTACACTAATTTGCCCAGCCTCTATTAAAGCTGTGTATTCACAGAAGTGATATGAGAGGATTTATTTTCTTCATGCATCCTATGATGTCATGTGGAAGTAATTCACTCATTCACCATGATAGTGGTAGTACCGTGCTTAGGATTGTGGTGAATATAAGGGATAGAGATGAGTAACTGCACAACTTAACATCCCAATAGGGTGGCAGATGTTCCATCAGGTGAGCTCAGTGAGTCCAGCGTTATGAATGCTGGGGTCAGGATTATGCCATGTTCCAGAGAGCACAAGAAAGAGGAAAGAAAAGGCAATGAAAAGGAATGTATTTATTTTGTCCAATACTTCTTACAGTTTTGAAATAATATTTTCACATTTTGAAAAGATGTTTGAAATTCTTATTACCATCTTGTCCCCACTTAACCATTTTCTCTCTTTTAAACACATGTGCAACTTTGTAAGTGGGAAGCAATGAACAGGTAATATTGTTCCTTATTTTAAGCTGTGCACACAAGAGTAGTATTGTATGCATAATAAAATTTTTGTATCAGTGAAAATATTTAAAGAACTATCAAGAGAGAAAAGAACCAATAACAAGTCTATCCTTGAACAGAATCAAGATGGGTATACAAGAGACACAATGTAAGCTACAGTTTGGAGGTCCAGCTGAATACTGATTATAGGGGACCTCCTACCATCAGAGGAGTTACCCTAGGACTGTCCTTTAGTATTGCAGCCTCAGGGACCATGGTTTTTGCTACTAAACAGCTTACACTCATATCTTATAATAAAAACATGAGTTTTGTAGAGGTGAAAGGGGAATAACCTACTGTTCTGAAGTTCTGTATAAAAACTGTACACTTCTGCAGAATTATGTACATTGCTTCATTTATTTCTTCCATTTAAATGAATAATAGATTCATCATCTTTGCTTAACAAGTTTTGGTTGCATAGGAATCATCAGCTCATTGGATTTTTCAAAACTTGTATTTTTTTAAACCATTTCCTAGACAGGGAAACTGAGGTTATTGCAGATGCCTCAAATTGGTGAAGTTGGACTTTAAACTTATGTCTGAGTGCACATCAGATATTACATAACTGGGGAGTGTGACAATAATACATGAAAAAGTAGTTGATTACTCCCAGATCCAAGGGAGAGAGGGTTGCCATGTGGAGCCAGTGAGAAGCATGAACAACTCTGGTTCTGTGTGGGCAGCACACAAGCTGAGCAAAAGAGACCCTTGGTCTTGTGCTTTCAATATGAGCCAAGGGTGTAAGTTAGATTTTCCACAGGAGTCAGTTGTTGGCTAGTTTAAAGCAAAAACCTGTGAAAGGAGAAGGGTACTCAGAGACCCAGGATTGTGGGAATGATTACAATTTGTGACCTCCTGTGTGTTCTGGGTGAGGTATGTCAGTGATGAGGAAGATGACCAAGATTTAGGTTTGAAACCTGGGGAGTTATGGCCACAGGGATGAAAAATTCTTAACTAACCAGTTCAGTGTTGATGCAAGTGTCTTGGCCAAAGTAAGATGGATTCTGAGGCATAAAACAAAATATTTTGACATGACAGAGGGGAATAGCTTAACAATCATTAAGTTAAAAAGTGGCAGATCATGAATAATGCATCCGTTATGATGAGTCTGTGGATTTACTTGAATTTGATGGAAGAGATTTAGTTATGAATTCTCAAGAGAAAATTTTATGATCACCATCTGGAAGTTATTATTATCAGATTTTTGGCAAATTTTCAAGTTATATCATGTCACATTTTATGCAATATTGCCTTATGGTGAAGTTTTATGTATTCAGAGTGTGCATGTCTCTGTGAGTGTATCTGGGTTAGCAGTGAGGATGATCTAACTGGATTCCCAAAAACAGTTTGAGCATTTTCTACACAACCTCCACCCTTCCCCTGGGCTCTTAATTCATCCAATGTACTCTGAATATTGGTAGGGATGGCATTGACTGGACCAAAATTTCTATGCTGTTTTAGGAATCAGTGACCATCAATGATGTAGCAATCAACTTCACAATGGAAAAGTGGGCCAGGCTGGACATGAACTAGAGAAAGCTGTTCAAAGATGTTATGCTGGAGAATGTCAATCATCTGGCATTCCTGGGTGAGTTTCTCAAAATGTTCTCTCTGTATACAGCTATATATCCATCTATTCATCCATCCATCGATCTATTTAATCTAGCATCAAGTTCTTCAAGTATCTACACAACGACCCCTTGTGCTATGCTGATCTTTACTCTGATTCTGTTATAACTCTCATGGGTATGTAAGCAAATTTGTCTTTTTGTTTCTTCCTTAAGTTTGATGTGTCCCACCAGTGGCATGTGATTTTTCTGTCTAAAATTTCAGGTCTTTCTTACTGCTCAACCTCTCCAACATTCAGAACAATGGGAGAATGTGATGAATATTATTTCCATGCACAAAATAAATATTTTCTAGATAGTTATTGTCCACTGGGGACTGTGGTGAAGTTTTAGCACAACATACTGTTTTCCATATAAAACATAGATTGTTTTGGTTGAGCTCATCTTTATTGGATGTTTTTTATAAAATATACTTTAACCATTTTGGAATCATAATTTCTCCTGGTATGAAAATATTGAGGATAGGGTAGTCAATTAATTTAGGCATGGTCATCAATACATTCTCAATATCTTTGACTGAAGGTCAAGAAGCATCATTTGCAGGAAAAGGATTTTCAGTATACTGTATTTGATTTATACTTCCTTATGTTCTTCATAAGAGCAAACTTTATTTTTCCTCATAGTCTGCCCTGGACTTGATGATCACCAACTTATAGCACTATAGATCTCCAAATCTATAAATTCTCATAAATAGGATATCAGGTCTGCAAAAGAGAAGTGCTTTCCCAGTCATAACAAGGATATATTTAGAGAGAAGGATTAAGTTTTCTCCAAGAAGAGTCCAGTTGAGTTCTAGGACTCTGTGCTTCAATATGAGGATGGGTCTTTTCACTGAATGAGCAGGTCCTTAGAAGTATCAACTGAAGATTTCCTGAATTGAATGACATTCTCTAAAATGTAGGCTATGAATTTGGGTGAAGTCTCCTCAAATTTGTAATTATTCCATATGTTTATCAATCTCTATTCAAGAATCCATCTGTGATTGTCTTTGGCTTAGGGAAAGGATATTTGTGTACTTACAGGAGTTAAACTTTCACAAAATGGCCCTTGTTCTGTTTCTTCTCCCTGAGGATTTTCCCTCTCTTTACCACTGAATGTCCTATCTTCTTATCTTTATATTTTCCCTCACTTTAATGCTGAAAATATTTTACTTGTCATTTTCCAGAAAAGTGTTTCTACTTCCTAAAGTACACCTTAATTTTACACACCTATCCAATCTAAAGGACAATATTTGAAAAATAATCACATGACCATGGAGGGTTTTCAAATATTTCATTCTGCTTATGCCACTCTATAATAATTTTAAAATAGTTTCAGGCAGGGAAAATGACCATAAAAAAGAAATCATAACCATGCCACATATCTGTAAAAGGACATACCTACTAACCAGAAAAAGGTAAGCTTCATGATGGTGACAACTTGTCTCCCAGTTAGAGAGATAGAATTGAATAATTTAGGAGCCCATCACAATAATGTGAGTAATTATAGATGGTGCTATTCACTCTTCCATCAAAAAGTTCTGAGTAGTTTCAATTAAGTGAAAAAATTAACCTGACTTCAAAGCCATAGCCTGAAGTTTTATTAAAGGACAATTTAACATACATGTTTCATATACCTAATCTTTGAAAGATAATGAAGTTTTTCAAAATTAATTAGATATGTCTGAAGTTGGGATATGTAAAAGGGAAAATATCTGCATGCAATAGTACACCATGTACATGGAACTATTATGATGAAGTATAACTGGAGACTCTGAATGATTAAACTAGAGAATTGTGTTAATAAATATATGAGGACACACCATTAACAGCCTCTCTTCATTTATACCAGCAGATTTCTTACACTGAAGAGGATCCCCTTGAAAGTAATAATTTGAGATAAGATTTCATTCATTCCATAATTACAGGCATGGGAAAGAAACCCAATGTAAACAAACAACTTCAAAAAGCTCTCAATAATCAATCATTTGTTGATCAAAATAAGTAAATTCAAACTGGGTTTAAGTCATATGACTGTCATCTCTGTGAAAAAGTCTCCAGAAGTAACTCTGGCCTTAGACAATATGACAAAACAGATGCTGGAGAGAAGCCATATGGCTGCCATCTATGTGGGAAAGATCTCACTGATAGTTCTACCCTCAGACAACCTGAAAGTAGTCACACTGTGGAGAAACCATATGCCTGCCAACTATGCAGAAATTCCTTCAAAGTTTTTACCTTAGGTGACACGAAAGAACTCACAATGTGGAGAAACCATATGCATGCCATGGATGCGGGAAAGATTTCACTGATATACCACCCTCAGATATTATGAGAGAACTCATACTGGATTAAAAGCATATGTCTGCCACATATGTGGGAAAGACTTCACTGATCATTCCACAATCAAACAGAACAAGAGAACTCACACTGGGGTGAAACCATATGTCTGCAATATATGTGGGAAATCATTAAGTCAATGTGGTACCCTTAGGTGACATGAAATAATTCACACTGGAGAGAAACCATATGTCTGCAAGATGTGTGGAAAATCCTTCAGTCAATGTGCTACCCCTAGGTGACATGAAAGAATTCACACTGGGGAGAAACCATATGTGTGCCATCTATGTGGGAAATCCTTCTATGTATGTGATAAACTTAGGTGATACGAGAAATCTCACACTGGGGAGATACCATATGTTGGTCATCTATGTGGGAAATCCTTCCATCTACATGGAAAACTTAGGCAACATGAGAGAACTCACACTGGGGAGAAACCATAAGTCTGCCATCTATGTGGGAAATTGTTCAATTTATGTGGTAACCTTAGGTTATATGAGAGAACTCACAGTGAGTAGAGACCATACACCAGCTATGTATGTGGGAAAGACTTCACTGATAGTCTCAGACAACATGAGGTAATTAAGACTCGGGAGAAAGCATTTCTCCCATCTATGTGGGAAAAACTTTAGACATTATTTGGCTATTGGACAACATCAAAGAACTCATTAAATATGTTCTGCATATGCAAGAGTCTTGAGCCACATCTCTAACATTTAAAATAAATGAAGGAATTCACATAGGATTGTAATAAATATCTGTCAATGTCATACATTGGTAAATGCTTTTATTTACAATCTATCTTTAAATAACATGATTTTGCTATCTTAAGATGCAACCTACGTCTGTAATTACCTGTAATAAATTTCAGCTTAGCTCTAACCTTTGGTATACAAGTATAGCTCAGAATAGCAATAACTCCTGAACCATAAAAATGGACAGAAATACCCTTAATAGGAGCAGGATATTCTAGGAGAACAAGATATAATATTTGATGGATTGGTTACTCAGTGAAAAAATGTGAGAAATTCTTTACTTACAAAGCAATGTGTAGAATATATGTGAAGTTCTACATTGTATAATATATTGTATGTATATAAAGAAAGAAGAATATCTTTGGTGTTTTCAATTTACTCACCAATGTTAAATTTCTCATACTGAGGAAATATCAACACTAAAATCAAGGTAAAAAAGTGTTCAGCTAGAGTTCACACCAGAAATATCAGACTTGGAAAAACAACTAACAAGAATGCTTTACAACAAAATTCATCCATAAATTCAGAGCTTTGTTTTTTGACATATTAATCAAAAATAAATGAAAGTGTAGGATTGTGAGGTGATCTGGAACTGCTGAATGCAGACTTTTGTAATGATTTGTAGGCAAGGAAATCAGAGTTCTTTTCAACAGATTATCACATGCACACACTTATGAGGTAAAGGGTGAGGCTGAAAATTCTGTAATTTTCAGGTTCTATTTTATCGTACAACTCTAAACATAATTATGATGACTAGGTTAAATCAGAATATTAACTGAAACATGTACAACCAAAGATGATCTGTCATAATTCTTATATACTGCCAACAAGTATGTACACAGCAATAATGAACAGAACATAAATAAACAGATAACTTGGGTGTCATTTCTGGTGATACAGGCATTTTCACTTTTCATTGCTTTTATTGCTCTTTTAAAATGGAAGTAAAATTAAATCTTAGAAAAAGTTTTTAAGTCTTGGAGTATTTAGGGACCCAGTAATGGAAAATCCCCACAATCCTGATCAGGTGTTTGCTCATGCCATGCATTAAAAATGTGTTGCTATTATCTATCTCCAGGAGGACAACTCAGGCAGTGACAAAGGTAGGACACTTTCTAAAGGAGCTGAAGTGATTGGTGTTTGAACAGTTCTGGAAACCACTTGCACCATGACATTTCCCAGCCAAGGGCTCTCTTCTTGTTTGCCAATGCTGCCAGAATGCAAAATACTAGAAATGGATTGGCTCTTATAAAGTGGTGTTTATTTGATTACAAGCTTACTGTCTTAATGTCATAATCACGTACAAGCTAAGGCATCAACAATCAGGTAGCTTCACTGAAGGATGGCCAATGGCATCCTAAAAATCTCTGTTAGCTAGTAAGGCATGTGGCATGTGGCATGTGGCTGGCATCTGTTGCTCCCAGGTTGTATTTCAAAGTGGCATTCCCCAAAATTTAAGCATCAGCTTTCAACAGTTGTCTTTAAAATATCTCTCTAAGCTGCAGCAGAAAGCTCATATCTGAGCTCTTATATAGGTCTCTAGTAAACTAATCAAAGCCCATATTGAATGGGTATGGCCACATCTCAACAGAAATTATCTAATCAGGGTTATCATCTACAGTTGGGTGGGTCACATATAATTGGAAACAATAATCCAAAGGTTCCAACCTCATCAACATGAATACATCTGCCCCCAGAAGATTGCATCAAAGAACTTGTCATTTTTGGGGACATAGTATGTCATAGTTCATACTAGTGTACTGGTGACCAGGCTGCAAGCAGCAGGCAAGTACATCAAAACCAGCACAGTCTCCAAGATCTCCACATCTCTGAATTCCAGACCCCTACACAGGGCTGCACCAGACATCAAGAACTGCACCCACATTGGTGGCCAACTGGGGTTTGAGGAAGAGCCTGTGGAGGGTATTACCAACCCAAGCATGTTGTGCTTGTGTGGTGGCTGTTGTGGCTGACACCTGGGCAGTCCCTGCAATCCACTCAGCTGCCTGCACTGCTCTTGCATGGAGTGATTCCTTATCTCCTTGTGCCTGAAGAAGAGAAGGAGCTGGTGCACATCTGCCACCCAGAGTGAATCCAATGTTTCCACTTGCCTGCTGCTTGCAGTCTGGTCACCAGTACACTAGTATGAACTGTTACTCCTATGTCAGCACCTGTCTTCTGTTCCTGATGCCATGAGGCCAGCCCAGGCTTTCAGGTACGGCATCATTGTCTATGGTTGTGTCAGCTGCCCCTGGCTGACCTAAAATAGAGATGGATGCCAGACTGAGTTCTGTGACAACTGGAAGCTGACCTGACATTTGAAACAGACCTGCTATATGACCCATTAGCATGAGGCACAGAGATTGCATGTTAGGAACATGTACCTTTCAAGTGTCAGATAGGGGCAAGAATCTGGACCAGATGGAATTAAGTTTGCCCAGGATGACATGCTGACATCATCAAAATGAATGACAGAATTTGTAACCACAACATCTCTACAGAATGTGATTTTGGATTTTGTTGGCTTTGTCTGAAAGGGATCTCAGACTTGCATTACCTCAGCCCTGCTTGCTGTCCTTCTGGGGAAGAAGCCAGGGAGCCAGGAGAAAATTCTTTGGCCACTGGGTACATAGATTGGTGCTCCATTAGGGTTTACCTCATGGTTGGCATTGCCTTTCCTTCCGTGGTCACAGGCACTCCTGTTTGTGTTGGCAGGAAGAACCTCAACAGATGTGAGGGAATGACAACCTCCAAGCACAGGAGGAATTTGACTATGCCAGGCAGAATGACTTTCTTGGACATGGCATTCACAGTTATTGCAGCAGTTAGTGTTGTTCTTGGTTTCCCATTATGCTGGCATATGTCTATGGGTTTGTGCCCATTTCTGTCTGTCCTGGAAGAGGCTCTGGAGTTAACACAGCCAAGGGAAAAGGGTTAAAATTTTTTCTTGAGGGTAAAACTTATGACAGTAGCTGTCAGTTTTGACAAATGTGCCAGTTTGGACATAGAATGTCTCCTTAGAAGCCATATTCTTTAATGCAATTTTGTGGGCAGGCTGATGTATTAGTGTTAATTAGGTCAGAATCTTTTGACTGAGTGTTTCTATGGAGATGTGACTCATTTAACTGTGGTTCAAACATTTGAGTAAATTATTTCCATGGAGATATGGACCTACTGATTCAGGGTGGGTCTTGATTTAATCACTAGAATCTTATAAAAGAGCTCACAAATAGAAAGAGCTCAGAGCAGCTGAGAGGGACATTTTGGAGAGAAGCTAAGAGTGACACTAATGATTTAAGATACTTGGACATGCAGACAGAAGGATTTTTAGCTATGAGAAGAAACCCAGAGTTTGCACTGGGGTATGCTAAGACAGGATCCACAGGTGCTTAGAGAGAAATATCCTGGGAAACAAAATAAAAAATGCACAGGATGTGAGAGAGTAACTGGAATACAACCTGGGACCAAAAGATATCAGGCACCTGCCTTCCCAGCTAACAGAGTTTTTCTGGTGCCATTGGCCATCATTCAGTGAAGGTATCATCTGTTAATGACTTAGTTTGGACACTTTTATAGCCTTAATACTTTAACTTTGTAACCAAATAAAATCATCTTTATAAAACCCATTTAGTTTCTGATATTTCACATATAGGCGGCAGTAGTAAACCAGAACAGATTTTGAGACCAAAGAAGTGGGATGCTGCTGAGTTTGCAAATACCAAACATGTTGAAATAGCTTTCTAAAAGATGAAGGGGGAAGATTCTGGGATAATTGTGAGAAGTTTGATAGAAAAGGACTAGATGGCTTTGAAGAGACTGTTGGTAGAAATATGGACTCTAAAGACATCTCTGATATGGCCTTGAACAGAAATGTTGAATGGAAGAAAGGCTATCCTTGATTTAAAGTGGCAGAGAATTTGTTAAAATGAGTCCTGCTTTTGGATCAAAGTCAGAATTTGAATGTGAAGATCTGGTATACTTAGCTGAAGAGATTTAAAAACTAAACATTGAAAATGCAGCCTGGTTTTCCCTTACCACTTATAGTAAAATGTGAGAGGAAATAGATACACTTAGAATTTAACTCTTGGGTACAAAGAAACAAGAAATCAATGGACTTCAAAACTCCAGGCTTCCAAGAGGTGATACCCCAGAGGATAGTGCCCCATGTAAGGATTTAACTGAACATGGAAACTGCTGCCATTTCAGTACAAGCCAGGATAGGAGAAGGATTATCAAGAAAAGATTTGTGATAAATCCAATTATCTGATGGTTTTGACACCTGTATGCTTCATGCTAATCTAACAATTGTTTGCAAGATCTGTATAAATGGAACCACTGCCAGTCTGGCTGGAGAGAATGGAGGAGAATAAAGGAAGGAAAAATTTCTTCAAAGATGGAATTATAGAAATTGAGATCTTGAGTCAAGAAATCTCTGGGAAGGAGAGCAGAGCAAATGAGTCATGTGGAAAGGGTGAGTTTGCCCTGGAGGCAGAGGGTGGGCCTTCTGCCTCAATACACAAGAAGAGTGCTGCTGCCCAAGGCCTTAGAGAGATTGGAGCATACTTCTTGGTGAATGGGGTGAGCTTGTTTGAAAGGGTTGAGCATGTACTCTGGAGATGGAAGAGAGTCTGATGCCACCCTGATGCTTGTGGAGAGTGGGGCTGAGAAGGTTGTAGTCTCCCCAATGCATGGATATGTTGGAGCTCTCATCCCAGCATTTGGAGGGAAAAGGGCTGCAATATAAGCCTTTGGATATTGTTGAACTCCTGCTCTCACAAGTCCCAAGGATAATATGTCATTTGATAAATGACTCTCAGACTTTGAAATCTAATGAAGTATGCCTTGTGTGTGTTTTGGGAACTGTTCTTGTTCTGTGAACCTGTTTCCCTTTCAGTTTCTCCTTAAGGCAATGGGGATGTTTATCCTATGACAGTCCCTCCTTTATATATTGGAAGGAGATAACTTGTTCTAGGCTTCACAGAGCCACATCCAGAGAGGAATGCTTTTTGATTTAGGACAAGACCACATCTGTGACTGATCTTGATGGGGTCTTGTACTTACCTATTTTTTCTGAATGGATTTCAGCTTTTAAGATATTGTGATGGAATGAATGTATTTTGTATTTGGAAAGGTCTTTTGGGGAGCCAGGGGTTGAAATGTGCCAATTTGGATACATTTTGTCCCCACAAAAGCCATATCCTTTAAAGCAACCTTCTGGGGCAGATATATTAGTGTTGGTTAGGTTGGAATGTTTTGAGTTTGTGTTTCCATGGAGATGTGACTCAGTCAACTGGGGCTGAAATGTTTGATTAAATTTTTCCATGAATATATGGACACTGCTCATTCAGAGTTGTTCTTGATTTAATCACTGTTGTCCTAGAAAAGAACTCACAAACAGAATGAGCTTGGAGCAGCTGAGAGGGACATTTTGGAGAGAAGCAAAGAGCTGACACTGACACTTAAGACATTTGGAGATGCAGACAGATTGATGTTTGTCTCCAAGATGAAGCCCCAAATTTTTCCTGGGATTTGCTAACACAGAATCCCCAGGTGCTTAGAGAGAAATGTCCTGGCAGAAAGAACCAAGGATGCACAGGAGCTCAGAGAGAAGCTGGAACACAAATCAGGATCAACAGATGCCAGCTATCTGCCTTCCCAGATAAGGGAGTTTTTCTAGAAGACATCAGTCATCTTTCAGTAAAGTTATCAACTGGTAATGCCTTAATTTGGATACTTTTATGTCTTTAAGGCTGCAACTTTGTAACCAAAGAAAATATCCTTTATAAAAGACAATCCATTTCTGGTATTTTGCATAATGGCAGCATTAGCAAACCATAGCAAATAAGTAAGATGTATCTCACAATATATTTTAAAAATAAAACTGCCCTTGATGATCTCAGATATAAAGTATACATTTCTGGCTTCTCTTAACACTTCAGTCACAATGCTTTATATGAAAGATTCCTTACTATTTTAAATTGATTGAACTTGGCTAACTCATATCTCCACCATTTTACTATAAAATACTTTAAGTCCACTCAATGTGTTATTTAACTAAGATCAACTTAGATGCAATATATGGCATACTTGAAATCCTGAGAAAAATATTCCAAGAAACATCTCCAATACCATTAATCTAACATTTTTAAAATATTTCAAAACTAAGGTCTTTGGGGACATAAAAATTCTAAAAATTGGATATTTTGTGGGAATTTTCTGGAATGATTTATTTCTGCATTACATTATGCTTTAATTTCTACTATATATATATTTAAATTTTTACACATTTTATTACTATCAATATGCATTTCTATATTTGGAAGTAAAAACTAGGTAAGTGTGATGACCTTATCTGGAAAAGCGATGGACTCATCTATTGATTAGGTGATTCATGCATTCATTAATTTAACCACAATATACCTTCCCAGGCCTATAAAATAAGAATAACAACTGCTGGTATCTCCTTTCATATTATAAATGTTGGTATTATCTGTGGGAATCATTAATTATTTAAAATATTGTGAAGTTGAATAAGATGCAATGTATTGAGTCTCCTGTGTTAGATAAAATATGTTTTAACATGTAAGTTGGACATAATTCAGAATGTGAATAAGTGGAAACATAAAAAGACTTTTATGTTTATGTGTAAATGTATGCATTGTTGTTAAATCTGTGAATAATAAATGGATGTTGATTCACACCCAATTCCTCATTAATGTTCCTTTTCATAACTGAAACTAAAAGTTATGAAATTTTAACCTGCTTTTGAAGCCCCTTCACTTCTGGTCCCCTAGGCTAAATTCTTAATAAACCCCATGAACAGCACATAATGTGCTGGATTAGCTTAAATGATCAATTTTCCTTGAGGACTTGAAAATGTGGAATAGACCTTTCCAGATCTGCCTTTCCTTCCACCCTCAAATTCTCTAAAGGAACATTAATGATGCCCCACACTTGATATTCTGTTCCCTTTTTCTTGTGATCCATATGACCATTTATGACATAGAAAACCTTTGATAACTGCCAGAAAGTAGTTACTTTCAGACTGACTTCCTGCTTGCAAGACTATAAGTTCTCTCATTTTTCCCTCCTTGGCATCTTTTAAAGAGTTCACTAAAAAGTTTTATCTTTCTTGCTGTTGCTGTTTTATGCCAAACGGTTTACTGTTCACTGCAAGTTTAATGATAGAATCATATGATTAAGTTGGATAAAAATGTCCACTTCAGGGACACAATAATTGTAATAGTCCCAAGATTGTAAGCTCTTACAGCAGTTAACTCTATCCCTGAATTGTAAGGCCTATCTCTAACCTTTAAGATGCTGATCCCCTAGCATATGTTGTCACAAACATTGGGACTGACATTTTGATGTGCTGAGCCCTCAAGCATGGGACTTGCCCTTATGAAGCTCATTACCACAAAGGAGAGTCTAAAGTTGTATGTAATGGTGCCTAAGAGTCTCCCCCTGAGTACCTCTTTGTTGCTCAGATGTGGCCCTCTCTCTCTCTAACTGAGCCATCTCGACAGGTGAACTCGCTGCCCTCCCTCCTACGTGGGACCCGACTCCAAGGGTTGTAAATCTCCCTGGCAACGCAGAGTATGACTCCCGGGGATGAATGTGGACCCGGCATCGTGGGACTGAGAGTATCTTCTTGACCAAAAGGGGGATGCAAAATGAGACGAAATTGTTTCAGTGGCTGAGAGATTCCAAATGGAGTCGAGAGGTCACTCTGGTGGACATTCTTATGCACTATATAGATAACACCTCTTAGGCTTTAATGTATTGGAATAGCTAGAAGTAAATACCTGAAACTACCAAACTCCAACCCAGCAGTCTGGACTCCTGAAGACAATTATATAATAATGTGGATTACAAGGGGTGACAGTGTGATTGTGAAGACTGTGTGGATCACACCCCCTTTATCTAGTGTATTAATGAGTGGAGGAATGGGGATAAAAACTAAAGGACAAATGGGGTGGGATGGGGGGATGATTTGGGTGTTTTTTTTCACTTTTATTTTTTATCTTGTTCTGGTTCTTTCTGATGTAAGAAAAATGTTCAGAGATAGACTGTGGTGATGAACGCATAACTATGTTATCATACGGTGGACAGTGGATTGTATATCATGGATGATTGTATGGTGTGTGAATGTATTTCAATAAAACTGAATTTAATAAAAAAAAAATGTCCACTTCAGTATTTAAACTAGATCTAACATAGTGAAACTGGTTTCACACTGAAGGTAGACACCTCAGGAAGATTTTCTTAACAGTTTCTAGATGTCAGACTATCCTTTCAAGCCAATTATCAGACTACTACAGTCACATTATAGAAATACAACAGGTTTTGATTGTTTGAACACAGAATACTTTCTTGTGTTGCACTCATGAATCAATGTTAAGTCTCTAGCTTTAATTTACATGTGACAATACATCAGTTGAAATTTCATTCCATCATAGGAGGATATGTTTTATGCCCCAAGTCTGCTACTTACTTGCTTCATAGCTCTGAGAAGCTTTTGTCCATCTTTGATATATGACTTCTTTACATGGAGAATTTGTAAAATACACTCCTTATGAATTAAAAATTTAAAAATTATTTCAAATAGAGTCTGTTCTCAAAATGGTGTCTATGTTTAAGAAAAATAAATCAATAAGAATTACACATCATGGACAAAAACAATTATGTGATCCCTTCAGCACTTACATTTCTTCCATCCTAAATCCATAGTACTGTTGTTTTTAAAAACACATAAATAATGTAAGAGGAAAATCCAGGGCTCTGCATTTGCTAATGGGACTTTCTTTTGAAAATATTATGACATAAAGTGTTTTGAAATGATTTGTATACAGACTCTAAAACTTAGATCATTTCTTTACTTGCAGATTGGCAAGGGGCAGGAGGATCTCTGCAACACAAAGTTTTCTGGGGTAACTAGAATATTGCCCAGGTGCTCCCATCCCACAAAATATAAAAGAAAATAGCATTTATTTTAATGCATAAAGATGAGGAATGCATTTTCAATATAAAGAATTTTTAGTATAATTTTCCATTTATATTTTCATCCACATATCCATATAAAACTTAGTATAATTAAAGTTAAGACAATATTTCAAAATATTTATGGGTGAATTATGCAAAGAAAGGGGTAGAAGCTGCCCATGTGAATTGCAAAAAAAATAGCTTATATTTTCTTTGAAAACATGCTGTGAGAAATCCAAAGAATTACACCTGAAGTATAAGGGCTCATGTCATCTTATTTTTATGACAAGGATTTACTTATTTACTTTTTACCACCTGAATATGTAGCACAGAGGTTAGCAGAGAAGATATTAGGCAAATATTTGTTATTATTAATTAAATAGCAATAACATAATAAAATATGCAACTTTTAAGATAAGCAGAGCTAACCATAATTAAATTTATTTAAAGATTTAAATTAGTATTCTGCATATTGATACTTTAGGGAGCAAGAGAAGCACTCCTGTTTTGTTAGCATCAGTTCCACCAGGTGCTGTAATCTAATCACTCTGCACTTTCATTAACAATTATCAATTCTGCTTAAAACTGCTGGGACTGAGTTTTTCAAGTCAATGAATAATAAATAATACCTTGACATTGGTGTCATTGTGTAAGTAACAACCCAATCAGTATTTTCTATTCCAATTTTATTAAAAATTAGCAGAGCAGGAGAGAATTGGGGTGATTCATGGAGGGGCATAAAGAGAAGGAAAGGAATACAGTGACAAGAAACACTAAGTTAGTATTGTCTTTTCTTACACTGGAGAGGGAAAGCAGGGCTTCTGGTAAGGATCCAGTCATGTTTCAGGTGCAGACAAGGATGAGTGGGAATCTGAGATGATTAAGACCATGGCAGGAATTATTCTGTTTTCTAACCAGGCCATCTTTCTTCAGTTTTAGTTTAAAATATAGGGAAGCAATGGCAGTAGAGAAAATCCCTGGGTATGTAAACCTTGGCATTAATATACAGCACCATTGTAATTTCAAATAGCTAATTGGCTCAAGATGGCTCTAGTAAAGCAAAAGACCTTCCATGATTCTTAGAAATTCCACTGACATTTATGTCATTGATTACTAGTTTAATTCCACTCTGCTCAGACAACATAGTCATTACAATTTTAACAACTGTGGCATGTTGATTTTTGGCCTAGTAAATGGACTATTTTGCCATATGCTGAAAATGTACTTGAAAAATATTATGTACCCAGAGAGCAGTAATCAGTATGTCCTATTTAAAACAAGTTAGTCCATTGTGCTACTCAAGTTTTGTATATAGTAATTAGATTTTATTTATATCTCCAGCTATGATATTGGAATTTTAAAAATTCTCCTTTGTGATATGTCATTTTTGTAATATGTTTTACAGGCATGTCATAGTGCAAACAAATTTGTAATTGTTAAATCTTCCTATTAAATCAACTTGTTTCTCATCATAAAAAATTCCCTCTTTTTATGGATCCATATTTCCTACATCTGGTCTACATTGATTTACTAGAATTCAGCCATATAGCTATGATGACTTTTTTTTTGGCTTGTTTTGCAATTTTCCTATCTTGTCTGAAATTTTATTTTTGATGTATATCTTTCTGTTTATTTTAAATATTACTTATCAAGAGCTTACAATTAGGTATTTCAGTTTTTCATTACAATAGACAAATTTTTTGTTTTAATTGGGTCATTCAGTTCATGAAAGTTTAATGTCATTAGTAGCAAATGTTGAATTTCTGTCTATTCAAATACTTTTGGTTTGCTATTTGTCCCACTTTTTCTTTGTCCAATATTTCTTCTATTGCATTGATAAGGTATATTTTTCCTTTTTTACCATCTAGTAGATTTTCAGCTATATAATCGTATCTCAATAATTTTATATATTACCCTAGAGATTTCAAAATCCATCATCAACTGTTTACATTCTATCTTGTTTCCATGATTATTTGACAGGTCACTCATGAACAATTATCCAAATATCTATCTGGATATTGTTCACATGACCATGGATTTATTTTAATGGTGATTGTTTTTACATGTGCATTCAGATAACTTATGCAAAAGTAAATTTTGTAATTGCTATGTCACTGTCACAGTTCTGAGTACTTAAGAGTAATTTTGCATCATTCTACTCAAACTCATCCACAGAGGGCTTCCCTTCCCCAACACTCCCATAAGACAGAATGGCTGGCAAATAGTGGTGGATAATCTGGCTGCCTCTAGAGCCAAAAAGCCTAAGTTTTTAAGCAGGATCTACAACTCAAGGGTTGTGCACACTTTGGTAAGTTATATTTTCTTGACTTCCTGAACCCACATATTTACCATTTCTGCACCCAGTGTATCCATTTCGAATGATTTCTGTCAGCCTGAAAAACATGTCAACATTTTTGTACCATCCAGTTGATGGATTTGAACTTTCTCTGCTTTAGCTTGTCTTAATATATATTTCTTTGCCCTTTGTTTAATACTTCCATATGTTCCATTTTTTATGTCAGACACTGACTATTATGAATACTCAATCTCCATAAAAATAGAATCATATAGTACATATTCTTTTGTAGCTGACCTCTTTTTTGATCACCATATATTTTTGCCTGGGTGTGTTTTTTTTCTTTTCTTTTTTTTTATTTTTTGCTAGGAGTGTTCCACAAGATTTATTGCCCATATTGTAGAAATTCATCCTCTTAATGCCTATTACCATGTTTTAGTTATGTTGAAAATAAATTTCCTTTAAAATTGCTATACTTGAGTTTGTGGACCTAGACATTCATTTTTCTTGAGCATGTAGGACATAAATTCCTGGATCAAAAATAGATGCATGTGAGAGGCGGGGCAAGATGGCAGACTGGTGAGCTGTATGTTTTAGTTACTCCTCCAGGAAAGTAGGTAAAAAGCCAGGAACTGCGTGGACTGGACACCACAGAGCAATCTGTCTTTGGGCATACTTCATACAACACTCATGAAAACGTGGAACTGCTGAGATCAGCGAAATCTGTAAGTTTTTGCGGCCAGGGGACCCGCGCCCCTCCCTGCCAGGCTCAGTCCCGGGGGAGGAGGGGCTGTCAGCTCCAGGAAGGAGAAGGGAGAATTGCAGTGGCTGCTCTTATTGGAAACTCATTCTACTGATTCAAACTCCAACCATAGATAGACTGAGGCCAGACACCAGAGACTCTAAGAGCAGCCAGCCCAGCAGAGAGGAGACGGGCATAGAAGGAAAACAACACGAGAAGCTCCAAAGTAAAAGCAGAGGATTTTTGGAGTTCTGGTGAACACAGAAAGGGGAAGGGCGGAGATCAGGCCTTGAGGCGCATATGCAAATCCCGAAGCAAGGCTGATCTCTCTGCCCTGGGCACCTTTCCTTAATGGCCCTGGTTGCTTTGTCTATTAGCATTTCAATAACCCATTAGATCTCTGAGGAGGGCCGTTTTTTTTGTTTTTTTTTTTTTTTTTAAATCCTTTTTGCTTTTTCTAAAACAATTACTCTAAGAAGCTCAATACAGAAAGCTTCAAAGAATTGAAATTTGGGCACGTCAAGTCAAGAGCAGAACTAAGAGAGCTCTGAGACAAAAGGCAATAATCCAGTGGCTGAGAAAATTCACTAAACAACACAACTTCCCAAGAAAAGGGGGGTGTCCGCTCACAGCCACCATCCTGGTGGACAGGAAACACTCCTGCCCATCGCCAGCCCCATAGCCCAGAGCTGCCCCAGACAACCCAGTGTGACGGAAGTGCTTCAAATAACAGGCACACACCACAAAACTGGGCGTTGACATTAGCCTTCCCTGCAACCTCAGCTGAATGTCCCAGAGCTGGGAAGGGGGAGCAGTGTGAATTAACAGAGCCCCATTCAGCCATCATTTGAGCAGACTGGGAGCCTCCCAACACAGCCCAGTAGCCCAGAACTGCCCTGGGGGGACGGCACTCACCTGTGACATAGCACAGTCATCCCTCAACAGAGGACCCGGGGTGCACAGCCTGGAAGAGGGGCCCACTTGCAAGTCTCAGGAGCCATACGCCAATACCAAAGACTTGTGGGTCAGTGGCAGAGACAAACTGTGGCAGGACTGAACTGAAGGATTAGACTATTGCAGTAGCTTTAAAACTCTAGGATCATCAGGGAGATTTGATTGTTAGGGCCACCCCCCTCCCCGACTGCCCAGAAACACGCCCCACATACAGGGCAGGCAACACCAACTACACACGCAAGCTTGGGACACCAATTGGGCCCCACAAGACTCACTCCCCCACTCACCAAAAAGGCTAAGCAGGGGAGATCTGGCTTGTGGAGAACAGGTGGCTCGTGGACGCCACCTGCTGGTTAGTTAGAGAAAGTGTACTCCACGAAGCTGTAGATCTGATAAATTAGAGATAAGGACTTCAACTGGTCTACAAACCCTAAAAGAACCCTATCAAGGTCAGCAAATGCCACGAGGCCAAAAACAACAGAAAATTATAAAGCATATGAAAAAACCAGACGATATGGATAACCCAAGCCCAAGCACCCAAATCAAAAGACCAGAAGAGACACACCTAGAGCAGCTACTCAAAGAACTAAAGATGAACAATGAGACCCTAGTACGGGATATGAAGGAAATTAAGAAGACCCTAGAAGAGCATAAAGAAGACATTGCAAGACTAAATAAAAAAATGGATGATCTTATGGAAATTAAAGAAACTGTTGACCAAATTAAAAAGATTCTGGACACTCATAGTACAAGACTAGAGGAAGTTGAACAACGAATCAGTGACCTGGAAGATGACAGAATAGAAAATGAAAGCATAAAAGAAAGAATGGGGAAAAAAATTGAAAAACTCAAAATGGACCTCAGGGATATGATAGATAATATGAAACGTCCGAATATAAGACTCATTGGTGTCCCAGAAGGGGAAGAAAAGGGTAAAGGTCTAGGAAGAGTATTCAAAGAAATTGTTGGGGAAAACTTCCCAAATCTTCTAAACAACATAAATACACAAATCATAAATGCTCAGCGAACTCCAAATAGAATAAATCCAAAAAAACCCACTCCGAGACATATACTGATCACACTGTCAAACATAGAAGAGAAGGAGCAAGTTCTGAAAGCAGCAAGAGAAAAGCAATTCACCACATACAAAGGAAACAGCATAAGACTAAGTAGTGACTACTCAGCAGCCACCATGGAGGCGAGAAGGCAGTGGCACGATATATTTAAAATTCTGAGAGAGAGGAATTTCCAGCCAAGAATACTTTATCCAGCAAAGCTCTCCTTCAAATTTGAGGGAGAGCTTAAATTTTTCACAGACAAAGAAATGCTGAGAGAATTTGCTAACAAGAGACCTGCCCTACTGGAGATACTAAAGGGAGCCCTACAGACAGAGAAACAAAGACAGGACAGAGAGACTTGGAGAAAGGTTCAGTACTAAAGAGATTCGGTATGGGTACAATAAAGGATATTAATAGAGAGAGGGAAAAATATGGCAAACATAATCCAAAGGATAAGATGGCCGATTCAAGAAATGCCGTCACGGTTTTAACGTTGAATGTAAATGGATTAAACTCCCCAATTAAAAGATATAGATTCGCAGAATGGATCAAAAAAAATGAACCATCAATATGTTGCATACAAGAGACTCATCTTAGACACAGGGACACAAAGAAATTGAAAGTGAAAGGATGGAAAAAAATATTTCATGCAAGCTACAGCCAAAAGAAAGCAGGTGTAGCAATATTAATCTCAGATAAAATAGACTTCAAATGCAGGGATGTTTTGAGAGACAAAGAAGGCCACTGCATACTAATAAAAGGGGCAATTCAGCAAGAAGAAATAACAATCGTAAATGTCTATGCACCCAATCAAGGTGCCACAAAATACATGAGAGAAACATTGGCAAAACTAAAGGAAGCAATTGATGTTTCCACAATAATTGTGGGAGACTTCAACACATCACTCTCTCCTATAGATAGATCAACCAGACAGAAGACCAATAAGGAAATTGAAAACCTAAACAATCTGATAAATGAATTAGATTTAACAGACATCTACAGGACATTACATCCCAAATCACCAGGATACACATACTTTTCTAGTGCTCACGGAACTTTCTCCAGAATACATCATATGCTGGGACATAAAACAAGCCTCAATAAATTTAAAAAGATTGAAATTATTCAAAGCACATTCTCTGACCACAATGGAATACAATTAGAAGTCAATAACCATCAGAGACTTAGAAAATTCACAAATACCTGGAGGTTAAACAACACACTCCTAAACAATCAGTGGGTTAAAGAAGAAATAGCAAGAGAAATTGCTAAATATATAGAGACGAATGAAAATGAGAACACAACATACCAAAACCTATGGGATGCAGCAAAAGCAGTGCTAAGGTGGAAATTTATAGCACTAAACGCATATATTAAAAAGGAAGAAAGAGCCAAAATCAAAGAACTAATGGATCAACTGAAGAAGCTAGAAAATGAACAGCAAACCAGTCCTAAACCAAGTAGAAGAAAAGAAATAACAAGGATTAAAGCAGAAATAAATGACATAGAGAACAAAAAAACAATAGAAAGGATAAATATCACCAAAAGTTGGTTCTTTGAGAAGATCAACAAGATTGACAAGCCCCTAGCTAGACTGACAAAATCAAAAAGAGAGAAGACCCATATAAACAAAATAATGAATGAAAAAGGTGACATAACTGCAGATCCTGAAGAAATTAAAAAAATTATAAGAGGATATTATGAACAACTGTATGGCAACAAACTGGATAATGTAGAAGAAATGGACAATTTCCTGGAAACATATGAACAACCTAGACTGACCAGAGAAGAAATAGAAGACCTCAACCAACCCATCACAAGCAAAGAGATCCAATCAGTCATCAAAAATCTTCCCACAAATAAATGCCCAGGGCCAGATGGCTTCACAGGGGAATTCTACCAAACTTTCCAGAAAGAACTGACACCAATCTTACTCAAACTCTTTCAAAACATTGAAAAAAATGGAACACTACCTAACTCATTTTATGAAGCTAACATCAATCTAATACCAAAACCAAGCAAAGATGCTACAAAAAAGGAAAACTACCGGCCAATCTCCCTAATGAATATAGATGCAAAAATCCTCAACAAAATACTTGCAAATCGAATCCAAAGACACATTAAAAAAATCATACACCATGACCAAGTGGGGTTCATTCCAGGCATGCAAGGATGGTTCAACATCAGAAAAACAATCAATGTATTACAAGACATTAAAAACTCGAAAGGGAAAAATCAATTGATCATCTCAATAGATGCTGAAAAAGCATTTGACAAAATCCAACATCCCTTTTTGATAAAAACACTTCCAAAGGTAGGAATTGAAGGAAACTTCCTCAACATGATAAAGAGCAAATATGAAAAACCCACAGCCAGCATAGTACTCAATGGTGAGAGACTGAAAGCCTTCCCTCTAAGATCAGGAACAAGACAAGGATGCCCGCTGTCACCACTGTTATTCAACATTGTGCTGGAAGTGCTAGCCAGGGCAATCCGGCAAGACAAAGAAATAAAAGGCATCCAAATTGGAAAAGAAGAAGTAAAACTGTCATTGTTTGCAGATAATATGATCTTATATCTAGAAAACCCTGAGAAATCAACGATACACCTACTAGAGCTAATAAACAAATTTAGCAAAGTAGCAGGATACAAGATTAATGCACATAAGTCAGTAATGTTTCTATATGCTAGAAATGAACAAACTGAAGAGACACTCAAGAAAAAGATACCATTTTCAATAGCAACTAAAAAAATCAAGTACCTAGGAATAAACTTAACCAAAGATGTAAAAGACCTATACAAAGAAAACTACATAACTCTACTAAAAGAAATAGAAGGGGACCTTAAAAGATGGAAAAATATTCCATGTTCATGGATAGGAAGGCTAAATGTCATTAAGATGTCAATTCTACCCAAACTCATCTACAGATTCAATGCAATCCCAATCAAAATTCCAACAACCTACTTTGCAGACTTGGAAAAGCTAGTTATCAAATTTATTTGGAAAGGGAAGATGCCTCGAATTGCTAAAGACACTCTAAAAAAGAAAAACGAAGTGGGAGGACTTACACTCCCTGACTTTGAAGCTTATTATAAAGCCACAGTTGCCAAAACAGCATGGTACTGGCACAAAGATAGACATATAGATCAATGGAATCGAATTGAGAATTCAGAGATAGACCCTCAGATCTATGGCCGACTGATCTTTGATAAGGCCCCCAAAGTCACCGAACTGAGCCATAATGGTCTTTTCAACAAATGGGGCTGGGAGAGTTGGATATCCATATCCAAAAGAATGAAAGAGGACCCCTACCTCACCCCCTACACAAAAATTAACTCAAAATGGACCAAAGATCTCAATATAAAAGAAAGTACCATTAAACTCCTAGAAGATAATGTAGGAAAACATCTTCAAGACCTTGTATTAGGAGGCCACTTCCTAGACTTTACACCCAAAGCACAAGCAACAAAAGAGAAAATAGATAAATGGGAACTCCTCAAGCTTAGAAGTTTCTGCACCTCAAAGGAATTTCTCAAAAAGGTAAAGAGGCAGCCAACTCAATGGGAAAAAATTTTTGGAAACCATGTATCTGACAAAAGACTGATATCTTGCATATACAAAGAAATCCTACAACTCAATGACAATAGTACAGACAGCCCAATTATAAAATGGGCAAAAGATATGAAAAGACAGTTCTCTGAAGAGGAAATACAAATGGCCAAGAAACACATGAAAAAATGTTCAGCTTCACTAGCTATTAGAGAGATGCAAATTAAGCCCACAATGGGATACCATCTAACACCGGTTAGAATGGCTGCCATTAAACAAACAGGAAACTACAAATGCTGGAGGGGATGTGGAGAAATTGGAACTCTTATTCATTGTTGGTGGGACTGTATAATGGTTCAGCCACTCTGGAAGTCAGTCTGGCAGTTCCTTAGAAAACTAGATATAGAGCTACCATTCGATCCAGCGATTGCACTCCTCGGTATATACCCGGAAGATCGGAAAGCAGTGACACGAACAGATATCTGCACGCCAATGTTCATAGCAGCATTATTCACAATTGCCAAGAGATGGAAACAACCCAAATGTCCTTCAACAGATGAGTGGATAAATAAAATGTGGTATATACACACGATGGAATACTACACGGCAGTAAGAAGGAACGATCTGGTGAAACATATGACAACATGGATGAACCTTGAAGACATAATGCTGAGCGAAATAAGCCAGGCACAAAAAGAGAAATATTATATGCTACCACTAATGTGAACTTTGAAAAATGTAAAACAAATGGTTTATAATGTAGAATGTAGGGGAACTAGCAGTAGAGAGCAATTAAGGAAGGGGGAACAATAATCCAAGAAGAACAGATAAGCTATTTAACGTTCTGGGGATGCCCAGAAATGACTATGGTCTGTTAATTTCTGATGGTTGTAGTAGGAACAAGTTCACTGAAATGTTGCTATATTATGTAACTTTCTTGGGGTAAAGTAGGAACATGTTGGAAGTTAAGCAGTTATCTTAGGTTAGTTGTCTTTTCTTACTCCCTTGCTATGGTCTCTTTGAAATGCTCTTTTATTGTATGTTTGTTTTCTTTTTAACTTTTTTTTTCATACAGGTGATTTGAAAAAAGAAGGGAAAGTTAAAAAAAGAAAAAAAAAGAAAAAAGAAAAAAGACAAACAAGGGAAAAAAAAAAAAAGATGTAGTGCCCCCTTGAGAAGCCTGTGGAGAATGCAGGGGTATTCGCCTACCCCACCTCCATGGTTGCTAACATGACCACAGACATAGGGGACTGGTGGTTTGATGGGTTGAGCCCTCTACCATAAGTTTTACCCTTGGGAAGACGGTTGCTGCAAAGGAGAGGCTAGGCCTCCCTGTATTTGTGCCTAAGAGTCTCCTCCTGAATGCCTCTTTGTTGCTCAGATGTGGCCCTCTCTCTCTGGCTAAGCCAACTTGAAAGGTGAAATCACTGCCCTCCCCCCTACATGGGATCAGACACCCAGGGAAGTGAATCTCCCTGGCAACATGGAATATGACTCCCAGGGAGGAATGTAGACCTGGCACCGTGGGACGGAGAACATCTTCTTGACCAAAAGGGGGATGTGAAAGGAAATGAAATAAGCTTCAGTGGCAGAGAGATTCCAAAAGGAGCCGAGAGATCACTCTGGTGGGCACTCTTATGCACACTTTAGACAACCCTTTTTAGGTTCTAAAGAATTGGGGTAGCTGGTGGTGGATACCTGAAACTATCAAACTACAACCCAGAACCCATGAATCTCGAAGACAGTTGTATAAAAATGTAGCTTATGAGGGGTGACAATGGGATTGGGAAAGCCATAAGGACCAAACACCACTTTGTCTAGTTTATGGATGGATGTGTAGAAAAGTAGGGGAAGGAAACAAACAGACAAAGGTACCCAGTGTTCTTTTTTACTTCAATTGCTCTTTTTCACTCTAATTATTATTCTTGTTATTTTTGTGTGTGTGCTAATGAAGGTGTCAGGGATTGATTTAGGTGATGAATGTACAACTATATAATGGTACTGTAAACAATCGAAAGTACAATTTGTTTTGTATGACTGCGTGGTATGTGAATATATCTCAATAAAATGATGATTAAAAAAAAAAAAAAATAGATGCATGTGACCAGTGGATTGTGAGAAGAAGCAGAAGAGTGAGCTCCAAGTCTCAGTCCTTCCACCATAACAACTATTAAACAGGTAAGACCTGTTTGAAACAGCTATTTTGAATCTCCAAGAACCAGAGTAGTACTGTACAGCATCCAGGGAAGAGTGGAAGAGTCTGACAAATTATGGTAAAAAGTGGAAAACTGCTCTCACCTCAAGTTGGATACTGTCAAATATATCCCACTCTTGCACCCCACAAGGGGCCCAACCCTTGACAAGCTTGCTGGTGACATAAAGGGATGTAAAAATCTTTGCACAGCTAAGCACTGATCAGAGATTTTGATTAATGTCTTGGATTGCTGGACCCCAAATGTGGCCATAGATTCAACCCACCTTACAGAGGCAGTGGTGGCAGCCATTATTTCAACATATCCTGAGTGGTAGAGGTGAACTGAAGACAGTACCCTTCCACAAATCTGCATGAGACAGTTAGATGGAAGGAGTGAATTTTCTGAGCAAGCCAAGAGAACTCAGCTTTGAAAAGCTGTGAAGAAAGATGTCAGTGACTTATTTGGTCCTCTACCCAGGGAATTTTGAAGCCAGTCTATACAGTCAACATGGTTGACTGGCCCTGATTCAGCAGAAGAGACAGACTTGGGAAAGCCCTCTTCATCATGTCCCTCAACCCAGAATTTGCCCTACATACAATAGCAGCTTAAGGCAAAGAAAAACATGTAAGATTTATAGAGGCAGTGATTCAGGAGCAATGGCTTGTGGGCTTCAAACACCCAGGAGCAGCATGTCTGTCTCCTGGGAAACAGAGAGACAAACAAACTCCTGAAAATAGAGAAAATCAAAAAAAACAAAAAACAAAAAAAAACAAGAAAAAGCACAGAAGCAGACACAGGCACAGAATGTCAATGAGAACCATGCACACTGCGTTCATTTTGTGCAGGCATCCCTGATAGGAGGGATGATACTCAATAAAATCTATATCTTATCACCAGCTGGTTACAAAATCAAGAAAAATACATCTTCAGCATTAACATATTAACATGTACAGTGTGCAAAAAGAGTACAAGACAAAGAAACAAGAAATGATAGCCCATCCAAATGAAAAGGATAAAAATTCAGCACCTGAAAATGAAGAATGCCAGAAGATGTACATGCCAAATAAAACCTTTAAAAATGATCTTAAAATGCTCAAGGAGATGAAGGAAAATACAGAGAAAGAACTAAAGTATTTAAGGGAAAAAATGAATAAGCAATATAAGAACCTTTGTAAAGATACAGAAATTTTAAAAGGAATCAAACAGAACTACTGGAATTGAACACAATAACAAAAATAAAAAGTCTTCAGAAAGGTTTCAAGGGCAGATTGGTGCTGGCAGAAGAAATAATCTGTGAACAAAATGAAAAGGCAGTTGAAATGAATAGGGTTGAGCAACAAATATAAGAATTATGAAAAGTGAAAATAACTTAAGATATCTCTGAAACACCTCCAAATGTACCAATGTATGCATTACAGGAGTCCCAAAAGGAGAGGAAAGAAAGGGGAAGAAGGAAAAGTCAAAGAAATAATGACAGAGAACTTCCAAAGCTTAGTTAAAAAATGAATATACACTCCCAAGGAGATCAGAAAACACCACACATCAGACACATTAAGAAAAATAAACCATGTCATTTATTGATCACATTACTGAATGCAAAGTACAAGGAGAAACTTTTGAAACTGCTGAGAAAAAAGCAGTGAGTTAGGTTCAAGGGAGTCCAAATAAGGTTCAGTGCTGATTTCTCATCAGAAACAATGAAGGAATGAAGACAGTGGTTTGAAATACTTAATGTGCTTTAAGAAAACAGTTGCCAACTGGGAATTATATATCAGGTGAAAGTTTCTTTCAAACTTGAGGGAAAGATTAAAACATTATGAGATAATCAAAAGTGGTTCATCCCTACTAGAGGTGCCCTACAAGAAATGTCCTATGTGTTCCTCAGACTGAAAAGAGAGGATACTAAACAGTGTTTCAAAATATCAGAAATAAATACCTGTGATAAATGAAAGGTTTGGATAAGTATAATGCCAGTCTTATTGTGCCAGTGTATTTTTTGGTACACAACTCCACTTCCTACTTCCTACATGCGCTAAAATCCACATACATGAAAAGTAATTATAAATCTATGGTTTAGAATGTACAAAATACAAAGTTATTATTGGTAACAAGTACAAAGAAAAATCTGGGGATAGAGAGTTGTATGAGAAAAGTATGTGTGTATGTTATTGAATTTAAATTGGTATCAAAATAAATATAATTGTTATATATTTAGATTTTTTTGAATTTACAAAATTTTTTAAATATCCAACTTTTCATTTCACTTGTTCTTCCTGTTTTTGTAATGCTTACTGAATTTTTAATTCAGTTTTATTGGTATATATTCACTACCATAAAATCATCCATGGTGTACAATTGACTGTACACAGTAGCATCATACAGTTGTGTATTCATCACCTGAATTTATTTTTTAAAAAAGTTTTATTGAGATATATAAACATACCATACAATCATTCATGGTGTACAATCAACTTCTCACAATACCATCATATGCATTCATCACCCCAATCTATGTTTGAACATTTTCCTTATACAAGAATTAGAATAAGAATAAATAAAAGAACACCCAAATCACCCCCCTACCCCAGCCTATTATTCATTTAGTTTTTGTACCCATTTTTCTACTCATGCATCCATACACTGGATAAAGGGAGTGCAATCCACAAGGTTTTCAGAATCACACTGTCACCCCTTGTAATCTACATTGTTAGACAATTGTCTTCAAGAGTCGAGTCTACTGGGTAGGAGTTTGGTAGTTTTGTGTATTTACTTCTAGCTATTCCAATACATTAAAACCTAAAAAGCATTATCTGTATAGTGCATAAGAATGTCCACCAGAGTAACTTCTCAACCCCATTTGAAATCTCTCAGCCAATGAAGATTTATTTTGTTTCATTTTGCATCCCCCTTTTGGTCAAGAAGATGTACTCAATCCCATGATGTCAGGCCCAGATTCATACCTGAGTCATATTCTGTATTGCCAGGGAGATTTACACCCCTGGGAATCAGGTCCCACATAGGGGGGAGGGCAGTGAGGTCACTTGCCAAGGTGGCTTAAAGAGAGGGCCACCTCTGAACAATGAAGAGGCACACAGTGGGAAACTCTTAGGCACAGTTATAAGCAGGTTTAACCTCTCCTTTGCAGTAACAAGCTTCATATGGGCAGCCCCAAACAGAGGGCTCAGCATGTCAAGCCATCAGTCCCCAGTGTTTGTGAGAACATCAGCAACAATCCAGGTGAGGAAGTCCAATATAGGAGGTTAAATTTTACCCCTTTAGTAACCACAAGGCAAATACATGGAAAATATTTTCAGACAGAAAAGAGGAACCACTCAATATGGTAAATCACAGAAAATCAAATAAACGCAAATATAGACATAAATGGAAGATTGGGGTGAAAAAAGTAAAAGACACACAAAAGCTAAATAGTGAAATGGCAGAAGACAGTCATGCATTATCACTAGTGACTTTGAATATAAGTGCATTAAACTAACCAGTCAAAAGGCAGAGGTTGGTAGAATGGATAAAGGAAAGCATGATCCAATTATTTGCTGGATGTAAGAATGAGAGAAAGAGGATGATAAATTACAGTACAGAACAGAAAGTTGCAGCTATAGGCACACAATACCCTCTCTCATGGATGGCCAACATAGACCCCAGCCACTGGCTAGCTCACTGGTGACAGAAGGGGACATAAATACCCCTCCTCCAAGTCAGAGTTTGGGATAGCTCATCACTGATCACAGTTTTAGATGAGAAAATTCAGACTGCTGATGGTCTGGCTATATGGGCATAGTTTCAACCTGTGCTGGAGCAAGTCAGCAGCACCCATTCTTTCAATTTGCCCTGGACAGGGACAGTGGCAGTCATCATTTCAACCCTCCACAGTTGTGGTTGTCATGGCAGTAGAGATTACAGATGCTGTGTTTGCTCAGGGCTGTGTGGGACAATTAGGTGAAGCTATGCATTTTCTGGACAGGCCAGAGAATCAGCTTTGATGGGATATTGGAGCTGTTCTTGGCTGCATTCCTCATGCCACCTAAGGGAAAGCTAGAGCCAGTTTCTGCCACATTTGTAGGCTCTTAGCCCTGTTTTGACTGAGAAAGACTGACTGCCAAAACTCCTCTCCATCATACCATTCATCCTAGACTTTGTCCTCCAGGTTAATATAGCTTGAGGCAATAAAAGGAGTGTAAGAAACTATAAAGGCAAATAGGCTTGGACAAAGTCCTGCCAGCTTCAAACACGAGGGAGTTGGAGGCCTGTCTCCTGGGAAATAGAACAACTAAATTTCTGTAAAAAGGGGTACTCCAAAACTACTAATAAGCAAAAGCCCAGGAAAAGACACATGCCCAGAAAGACACGAAAAACCCTTCAAACTGCATTTCCTTTGAGCAGGCCTTCCTGATGGGGGGATGAAACTTAAGGAAATCTCTGTTTTATTACCATCTGATTACAAAATCAAGAAATGAGCATCCCAAGAAATAATTCCCAGAGGAAACATTAAAAAATATTATGCATATTATACAACAAAATAGTACAAGCCAAAGAAACAAGAAAAGATGGACAACCAAAGGCAGAGGATAAAAGTATAGAAAACACAAATATAGAGCACAAGGATGTGGGTATTCTGTGAAAAGCCTTGAAAAGATGGCCAACCAAATGAAGAGGTTAAAAGTATAGAAAACACAAGTATAGAGCACTAGTATGTGGGTATTCTGTAAATAGCCTTTTAAAATTGTTTTAAAAAATGCTCTAGTGGTTGAAGGAATATATAGAGAAAGAATTAAAGGATATCAGGTAAAAAAATGAATAAGCAATATGAGACTCTTGGTATAGAGATAGAAATTTGGGTTAACAACAACAATAACTGCAATGAAAAATTTCCAGAAGTGTTTCAAGAGCAGATTCGAGTTGGAAGAGGAAAGAATTGATGAACTCAAAGTTAGGACATGTGAGATGAGTTAGGCTGAGGAGCAGAAAGAGAAAAAGAAAAATAACTTTTAAAAGCAAAAATACCTTAAGGAACGTTGGAGATACAATCAAGTGCACCAATATACACATTATGGGAGTCCAAGAAGAAGAAAGAGAGAAAGGGGCAAAAAGAATCTTCAAAGAAAGGGGACAGAAAACTTCCCAAACTTAGGATAACATGTAAATATGCACACCCAAGAATCCCAGAGAACTCCAAAAAGAAAAAAATTGAAGAAAAACTTACCCCATTATATTGATTACAGTACCAATTGTAAAGGAAAGAGAGTTCTGAAAGCTGCAAGAGAAAAGCAATGTGTTATGTACAAAGCAGTCCAAATTAGGTTGAGTGTAGATTTGTCATGATAAATGACGGAGGCAAATGTCAATAGGGTGTAAAGAATGGCCAGTGAAGAATTTTTTTTTTATCCTGGAAGACTGTCTTTAAAATAATTGGGTAGATAGGACAATCTAAGTTAGCTAAAGCTGAAGGAGTTCATTACCACCAGACCTGCCCTACAAGCAATTCTAAAGAGAGATCTTCAGATTGAAAGGAAAGTACAGTAGACACTGGTTCAAAGCAGCATAAAGAAATTAGGACCTGTAGAAAAGATAACCATTTTGGTAATTATAAATGCCAATAATATTGTAGTTTATTGTTTGGTATGTAACTCCACTTCTTGCTTCCTACATGTGCTAAAATGCAAATGTATAAAATGAATGATAAAACTTTGATTTGAACTCACATTTCACAACAATGTAAGTGGGGACCAGTACATAAAAATGCGGGGATACAAAGGAGTAGAAGAAAAGTTCATGTTTATGCAATTGAAGCTAACTTGGTTTCAAAGAAAATATGATTGTTATATATTTAGAGTATTAAATTAAACCCATTGGTAATCACAAGGAAAATAGATGAAAAGTAAATATAAATGGAAATGAGAAGGGATTCAATATGATACACCAAAAAATCAAATGAACATAAATGTGTGTATTAATGGAAGAAATCAGAGTCAAAAAGACTCACAAAGTCTAAATAGCAAAATGGCAGAAGACAATTCTGCATTAACGGAGTGACTTTAAATATTACTCTCCCATCAGAGGACAGAGATTGGCAGAATATGAAGAAAAAGAATGACCCAGGAGACTTCTGGAAGATGGCATAATAGGAGAGGCAGTGCACACTTCTCCCCCATGTAATAACTATAGAAAAGGCAGAAAACAACAGTGACAGTAGTTCCTGAGTATGAGTGGCCAGAGAAGGACCCCTACAGTATATAGGGAGACTGGATGCAAAAGTGGAGAAAATACATCAGAAAGGAAGGGGTGAGTTTTTCAATTAGGGCCCCTGATGGGGTTGGCTATTTTGAGCCCAGCCAACTGTGTGTGAGAGAGAGGAGCTCTGCACTCCTGCCCTGCCATCTCAGCAATTAACTGCTGACATAAACCTTAGCCCCATGGCTGGGACCTTGGATGAGGGTACTCAGGAAAGAGAGGACTTGTGATGACCACACACAGAAAATCTGGCAAATTTACTCTTCCTCCACAGAAGCCTTCAGGGTGCATGTGTGGAGAGGCAGGAATAAGCAAGGGTGCCACACAGAAACACCAGGAGATCATCCCTCCCCCCAACACTGGAGCTGGCAGACTCCAGTTTGCATGCAGAACAGCTGCACTGTTTTGATCTCAACCCTGTTTGGACCCCACCAAGTGCAGTCACAATTACAGAAAAGTGGGCTTGAGGAGAAGAGGTAGCACAAGAGCATCATATGCTGGGTAGACAGGGAAATTGCCCTCTGGCAAGTTGTGGTTTTGCCATACTTTATATAAATGTCCAAATAAACTGGCATTTCCCAAAATAACCTTATCAAGTTAAGCAAATGTCATGATATCAACAGGAATCACAAATCACATGAAGATCCAAGAAGATATGGACCAGCCAAATGACCAAATTTAAAAGCCAGAGGAGACACAGAACTTGGAATAATTAATCAATGAAGTGTATAAAAATCTCCAAAATAATTTCAGTGGGTTGGCTAAAGACATAAAGGACATCAAAAAGACACTAAAAGAACATAAAGAAGAATTTAAAAGAGTAAATAGAAAAATAGCAGATATTATGGAAATAAAACATTTTAGATGAATTTGAAAATATACTATAGACAAAAAAACAGAGAGTTGAAGAGACAGAAGAAAGAATAAGTGAGCTAGAATACAGGAAAAAAGAATATGAATGCACAAAAGAACAAATGGTGAAAAAAAAATTGAAATGGATCTCAGGGAAATGATGGACAACATGAAGTTCCCAAATATAAGACTAATTGGTGTCCCAGAAGACAAGTAAAGTGCTAGGAGGATTATTTGAGGATATAATTGGGGAACATTTCCGAACCTTTTAAAATACATAAATACACAAAGAAGTCCAGCAAACTCCAAATAGAATAAATCCAAATGGAACCACTCTGAGGCATATACTAATCAGTTTGTCAAAGGCTGAAGAGAAGGAGAAAGTCCTGAAAGCAAGACAGAAGTGATTTACCACATAAAAGGGAAACCATGTAAAACTAAGTACAGACTACTCAATAGGTGCCATGGAGGTGAGAAGACAGTGATATGACATATTTAAAATTCTGAAAGAGAAAAACTGCCAGCCAAGAATACATTATCCAGCAAAATTGTATTTCAAAAGTGAGGAAGAGTTTAAAATTTTCACAGACAAACACATGCTGTGAGAATTTGTTGACAAGAGACCTGCTCTGCAGGAAATACTAAATAGAATTCTGTCCACTAAGAAAAAAAGCCAGGACAGAGAGTTCTGGAGAAGGTTACAGAACATAGGAGTATTAGAAAGGGTAATTTAAAGGTAGAAAACAGAGGGGGAAAAGCAGAACTAAAAAAAAAAAACAAAGGATAAGATGGTTGGTTCAAGAACTGCCTTCACAGTAATAACTTTGTATTGGAATGGATTAAACTCTCCAATTAAAACACATTGATAGGATTAAAAAGAATGATTCATCAATATGCTGTTTACAAGAGACTCATCTTAGAGCTAGCAGCAGAGATTGAAAGTGAAAGGATGGAAAAAATATTCCACACACACTCTAAAAAAGAAAGTGGGGTAGCCATGGAAATGTCAGATGAAATAGATTTTAAATGCAAAATGTCATAAAGAACAAAGAAGTACACATATATTAACAAAGGGAAACTCACCAAGGATAAATAAATGTCATAACTGTTTATACACCCAACCAGAAGCCCCAAAGTACATGAGAAAATCCTTGGCAAAATTGAAGGGAGAACAGATGTTTCTTCCAAAATAGTGGGAAACTTCAATACACCTCATTTTCTATATATGGAAAATAAAGACTGAGGGCTAATACGGAAATTGAGACTTCAATATGATAAATTAATTAGACTATATATATGTGCATGTGTTTGTGTGTGTGTGTGTGTGTGTGTGTGTATTATTGCATTCAAAATAACAGTATATACATTTTCTCTAGTGCTCATGGAATGTTCTCCAGGAAAGATCATATGTTGGGGCACAAAAAAGATCAATTTAAAATGATTGAAATCATTCAAACCATATTCTCTTAACATAATGGAATGCAGCTGGAAATCAATAACCATCAAAGAACAAAGAACTTTCAAAAATATATAGAGGTTAGGTGTAAATCTCCCATGCAACATGGGACATGAATCCTAGGGATGAGTCTGGATCTGGGATCATGGGATTGAGAAAACCTTCTTGACCAAAATGCTGTTTACAAGACACTCATCTTAATCCTAGTGACACAAAGAGATTTAAAGTGAAAGGTTGGAAAAAATAAAGTTTCCAGGGCTGAAAGATATCAAATGGTGTCAAGAAGTCATACAGTGGATTATTCTTATGCATTATAGAGATATGTGTCTATAGTTTTTATTATATTAGAATAGATAGAGGGAAATACCTGAAACTGTTGAATTACAACCCAGTAGCCTTGTTTTTTGAAGATAATTGTATAAATATATAGCTTATACAGTGTGATCATGTGATTGTAGAAATCCTTGTGGCTCACATTCCCTTTATACACTGTATGGACAGATGAGTAGAAAAACAGGGACAAAAGAAAATGAATAATAAGGGAGTCTGGGGGCACATGGGTTGTTTGGATGTTCTTTTTTACTATTATTTTTATTCTTATTTTTATTTTAACTTTTACTATCTTTTGTAGTAATGAAAATGTTCAAAAATTGACACTGGTGATGAATACTCAGCTATATGATGATACTGTGAACAATTGACTGTACACTTTGGATGATAGTATGGGATGTGATCATATCTTAATAAAATTGCAAGAAAAAAATATATATGCAGTCAAACAACACACTCAATCAGTGGTTAAAAGAAGAAATAGCAAAAGAAATCAGTAAATAACTGGAAATGAATGAAATTGAGAACAAAACATATGAAATATATGGGATTCAGTGAAGGAGGTGCTGAGCAGGAAATTTATAACTCCAATGCATACATTAAAAAGGAAGAAGGAGCTGATACCAAAGGCCAAACTAAACAAAAGAATAAACTAGGGAATGAACAGGAAACTAACAATAATGCAAGTAGAATAAAAGAAATAACAAAGCTAAAAGCAGAAATAAATGATCTGGAGAATGAAATAAACAATAGAGGGAAAAAATAAAACCAAAAGTTGGTTCTTTGAGAAGATTGACAAGATTGACAAACACTTACTAGACAAAGACAAAAGAAAGAAGATTCAAATAAACAAATTCAGAAATGAGAGAGCAGTCATTATTATGGATCTCAAAGAAATTTTAAAAATCATTAGAGGATACTATGAACAACTGCCTGTCCCAAAATTAGACAACTTAGAAGAAATGGACAATTTCCTGGAAACAAACCTAGACTGACCTGAGAAGAAATAGAAGACTTCAATAAACAAATCACAAGTAAAGAGATCCAATGAGTCATCAAAATCTTCCTACAAATAAAAGTACAGTGTCAGTTGCCCTTACAGGGAAATTTTACCAAACATACCAAAAAGAACTGACACCATTCATGCTCAAATTCTTTCAAAATATTGAAGAAATAAAGAATGATACCTAACTAAATTTATGAAGCTAACATCACTCTATCACCAAAACCAGAAAAAGATACAAGAAAAGAAAACTACAGGCAAAGCTCCCTAATGAATATAGATGTAAAAATTCTCAACAAAATACTTGCAAGTTGAATCCAAAGTGACATTAAAATAATTATGCACCACAAACAAGTTGGGCTCATTTGAATTATGTAAAGGTGGCTCAAGATAAGAAAATCAATGAAATTCAACACATAAACAAACTGAAAGGGAGAAAATAAATGATAATGCTGATAGATGCTGCAAAAGCTTTTGACAAAATTCAGCATCCCTTGTCAATAAAAACAATTTAAAGTGTAGGAATTGAAGGAATATTCCTCAATATGATAAAGGGCATAAGTTAAAATCCACAGCCAACATGTTCCTCAATGACTGACTGTTCTTCAGTGAGAGAATGAATTCTTTCCCTTAAGATTGGGAATGAGATAAGGATGCACAATATCACCACTACTATTCAACATTGTGCCAGAAGTTCTAGCCAGAACAATTCAGCACATAAAAGAAATAAATGCATCCAAATTGGAGAGGAGGAAGTAAAACTTTCATTAATTTTAGATAATATGAACCTATGTTTGAAAAATTCTGAGAAATTGACAACATAGGTGCTTGAACTAATAAATTCAGCAAAATGTGAGGGATACAAGATTAAGGTGCAAAAATCAGTAATGTTCCTTTATATTTGTAATACTCTAACTGAATAGACAATCAACAAAAAATCCATTCACAATAGTAACTGAAAGAATCAAGTAAATAGAAATAAATTTAACCAAGGATGTAAAGAGCCTCTACACAGAAAATTGCAAAACTTTATTAAAAGAGATCAAAAAGATCCTATATAGGTAGGAAGATACCCGATGTTAATGGATGGGAAGGCTAAACATCATTAAGATGTCAATTCAACACAAATTGATTTACTGATTCAATGCAATTCCAATAAAAATTCAAACAACCTACTTTGCAGACTTGGAAAATGAGTTATAAAATTTATTTGGAAGAGAAAGGGAACTTAAATCACAAAAAAAATTTAAAAGAGAAGAATGAAGTGGGAGGACTTATACCTCCTGACTTTAAAGCCAAAGTAGACAAAAGAGCATGGACCTGGCACAAAGATACATGTATCATTCAATGGAATCAAATTTGGAGTTCAGAAAGAGACACCCAGGTTTATAGTCAACTGATTTCTGACAAGACTCCCAAATTTATTGAACTGGGACAAAATAGCCTCTTCCACAAATGAGGCTGGGAGAACTGGATATCCATATCAGAAAGAATGAAAGATAACCCCTATCTCACACCCTATACAACAATTAATACAAGCTGGAACAAAGATCTAAATATAAGAGTCAGTACAATTAAACCCCTAGAAGATAATATAGCAAAACATCCTCAATACGATTATTATAAGAGGTACTAACTAGGCTTTACAACCAAAGCTCAAGAAAAAAAAATAAATAAATATGAACTCCTCAAAATCAAAAGCTTGTGTGCTGAAAGTCTTTTGTCAAAAAGGCAATGAGGAAGCCAACTCAATGGGAGAAAATTTTGGAAACCATATATCTGATAAGAGACTGATATCCAGCATATATAAAGAAATCCTACAACTCAACAACAAATGTACAAACATCTCAATTATGAAAGGGACAATGATATGAAAAGATATTTTGCCAAAGCAAAAATACAAATGGCAAAAATTCACATAAAATATTTATCTTCAATAGCAAATAGGGAAATGCAAATCAAAACCACAATGAGTTATCTTCTCACACCAATAAGAATGGCTGCCATTAAAGAAACAGGGAACTACATATGATGGAGAGGCTGTGGAGAAGCTGGAACACGTATCCAATGCTGGTGGGAATGTATAATTTTACAGCTGCTGTGCAAGACAGTTTGGCAGTTCCTCAGAAAACTAAATATCAAACTACTCCATGATACTTTAATTTCACTACTATGTACATACCTAGAATATCTGAAAGAAGTGACATGAACAGACATTTTCACATGATGTTTTAGTGGCCTTTTCACAATTGACAAAAGATGGAAACAATCCAAGTGACCTTCACACATGAGCGGATACATAAAAGGTGTATATATATTATGGAATACTATGCAGAAGAAAGAAGGAATGGAGTCCTGAAACATGTGAACAAAATGGATGAAGCCTGAGAACATAATGCTGAGTTAAATAAGTCAGACACAAAGGGAGTGACCTTGTATAGTGTCACTAATATGAACTCTGTGAATAATGTAAAATCAGGTTATTAAATTGTAGAATATAAAGAACACAGATATAGACAGAAGATAGAGAAGGTGAATGATCACCCAGCATGTACAGACCTTTTAAAGAGGTTGAACTTAATGGAATGGGAAAGGACAAGGGTGATGAAAGCTCATTAATGGGATTAAAATTATTGGTGTTGTATTGAAGGTGAACATGACTGAAAGGGGTTGTTTAATGTCATGTATCCCACAGATAAGCACTACAAATATAAATAAGTGATTGCATGATGTGATTATAAGGTATGACATTGGTACAGAGTTAACAACATAGTGGTATATGGGAAAACTAGCCATGGTGTATTGTGTACCGTATTTAATAGGAATACCTTACTAGAAACACACTAATACTAGGAATGAATAATTAGGGGGTGTGTGCTGGTTTGAATGTATTATGTCCCCCAGAAAAAGCCATATTCTTTGATGCAGTCTTGTGGGGCAGACGTTTCAGTGCTGATTAGACTGGATTCCTCTGAGTGTTTCCATGGAGATGTGACCCACCCAACTGTAGGTGATAACTCTGATTAGATGATTTCCATGGAGGTGTGGCCCCACCCATTCAGCATTGGCCTTGAATGCTGGAGCAGTATATAAGCTCAGACAGAAAGAGCAAGCTTGACACAGCCAAGAGGACACTTTGAAGAATGCACTGGAACTGAGAGAGGAGCTTCAGCTAACAGAGACATTCTGGAGATGGCCTTTGAAAGTGGACTTTTGCTCTGGAGAAGCTAAGAGAGGACAAATGTCCCAAGAGAAACTAAGAGTGACATTTTGGAGAGATGCTGAAGCCTAGAGAGGAATGTCCTGGAAGAAAGCCATTTTGAAACCAGAGCTTGGAATGGATGCCAGCCATGTGCCTTCCCAGCTAACAAAGGTTGACCAGATGCCATTGGCCATCCTATGGTGAAGGTACCTGATTACTGATGCTTGGACAATTTATGGCCTTAAGACTGTAAATGTATAATTAAATAAACTCCCTTTATAAATGCCAATCCATTTCTGGTGTTTTGCATTCCAGCAGCATTAGCAAACTAGAACAGGGTGATAAGAGCTTCAGGGTGTTTTGGGTTATGATAATATTTTAAAACTGAGAGTGATTGTTGACAACAAAGTGAAGATAATGTGAGACATTGTTTATCTTGTTAATAGAATGACAGTCTGAAGATAAAAATGGGACAGTACAACAAAGTGAATCCTTTTTTGGACAATGGGCAGTGGTTAATATTACAAATATAAAAATATTTTTTCCTGAATTATAATGGATGTACAACACTAAAGAAAGCATTAATAATACAAATGAAAATCATCCAACATGGAAATGACAAAGTAAATTTCACCTTTGGTAGATGACATGATTCTAGGTATAGGTTGTACAAAAAAATATACTCTGAGGGCTAATGAACAAATTCAGCAAAGTGGCAGGGCACAAAAAATACACCAAAAGAATCTGTTCTATTTCTGAACATTAGTAAAGTGTGCCCAGAAGAGAATCTCAAGGAAAAACTGCCATTTACAGTAACAAATAAAAGAATCAAATTCAAATCATCTGTGTTCCAAGAAAAGCCACACAGAGAAGCAGGCACAAATTTTGGTTCTTGACTGGTTACTGGAAGGCTGGGGATGGACACTGAAAAGGGAATTCCTTTATTTTTTTCCTTGTTTTCCTCTCATTCATTCCCCATTAGAGGAAGCCTCAGGCATTTTCAATTGTCAGAGCTGACCCAGGAAAAGATGGATTTAAGATAGTTAAAGAGGCAAAGGAAGAAGTCAAATGTTGAAGGTAAATTCCTAAAGGAATTATCTTCCCTAAGAAAAGAAGTTGGTGTGGCCCAGCTCAAGTGGTTGCCCTCCCTCAGAGAATGCAGACCCTAGGGCCTGGGGTAAAAAACAGAAACAGCTCAGGCTTGGCTTCTGAAATTGTCAGTCCCTGGCAGGGAGAGCGTCTAATGAGAAGTAATGGTAACACATTTCTTTATGGAGCTGAGGGCTGACAAGCACTACATGCTGGGCAGGATAGGAAAAGCATAGTATCTAAAGTCCTCACAGGAAAATCTGACAACTTTCTGAGTCTCACCCTCAGGGAAACATAATACTGATTACACCAGCTGACTGAGAGTTTGGCCTGTCTGGTCTGGGAAAATCCGATTGGGGTAATCAAGGGAAACAAATGCTTAGACAACAAGAATTTAAGACAATCTAGAAAAAATGAAGATATGGCCCAGGCAAAGGAATAAACCTACACTTCAAATGAGATACAGGATTTGAAACAACTAATTAAGTATCTTCAAATGAATATTCTAAATCAATTCAAAAATTGAATCAAAGAGGAGAGGGAAGATACTGCAAAATAGTTGAAGGACATAAATAAAACACTGAATGAACATAAGGAAGAGCTTAAAAAGTTGGAAAAAACAATTGGCAGATCCTAAGGGAATGAAATCCATGATATTGAAGCAATGAAAAACAAAATGGAGACATAGAACAGTACATTTGAAAAGGCACAAGAAAGGATTCAGGAACTAGAGGACAGGACATCTGAAATACACAAAAAGAACAGATAGGGGAAAGACTGGAAACATACATGCAGGTCTTGGAGTTAAATGACAATATGAAGGACATGAGTGTGCATGTTATGGGTGTCACAGAAGGAGAAGAGAAGGGAAAATAGGCAGAAATGATAATGGAGGGAACAATCACTGAAAATTTCCCATTTATTCTGAAAGACAAAACAGATCCAAGAAGCACAGCATACCATAAACTGAAGAGGTCTGAATAGACCTAATCCAAACAGATTATCAAATGTCAAAGATGAAGAGAGAATTCTGAAAGCAGCAAGAGAAATGTGATGCATCACATAAAAAGGAAGTTCTATAAGACTACATGCAGATTTCTCAGTAGAAACCATGCAGGTGGGTAGGCAGTCATAAGATATATTGAAGATATTGAAAGAGAAACTCTGCCAACCAAGAATTCCATACCTGGGAAAACTGTCCTTCAAAATGAAGGAGAGTTGAAAATATTTTCAGACAAACATACACTGAGAGAGTTTCTGAACTAGAGACCTGCTCTACAAGAAATAGAAAAGGGAATACTAGAAGCTGATAAGAAAGGACAGGAGAGTTTTGGAAAAATGAGTAGAAATGAAGATCATCAGGAGGGGTAAAAGTGAGAGAGGGAAAATAACATAAAATAAGACATGGCATATAAATTTCAAAAGTCAAAATGGTAGATAGTAGACATTACTTTGAGTGAAATTAGCCAGAAACAAAAGAAGTGTATTCTATGGACTCAGTAATATGTACTAATATGGATGAGAGAAATTTGAGAATTAAAGTTGAGAACACAGGCCATCATGAGTTAGAAAGAGGTTAGTAATTGTGCATTTGATGCTGAAGGAGTATGCAATGGTAAATAAGATTGATTGTATAGATCCAGAAATGGACAGCATAACACTCTGTGATTGTAGCACAATATTGTAGGTATTGTAAGTACTCTGAACACAGATGAGTGTGAGTATGGTTGGATGGAGGAAAGCTAGGGCATGCATACCACCAGAAGGAAAGATAGAAGATAAAGACTAGGATTGTAAAACTTAATGAAATCTAGAGTGGTCAATGATTCTGATTAAATGTACAAACACAAGAACATTTTTAAAAGAGGGAGAACACATGAATATCAGCACTGCAAGGTGTTGACAATTGGATAATACAATAGAAAAAGTACAATCAATGCAAAGTAGATTCTATAGTTAATGGTAACATTGTAAGATGCTTCCATTAATTGTAAATAAGGCAATATACCAAAGCTAAATACTTATAAGAGGGAGTTATAAGGGAGTGTTATGGAATGCTTGGTGGTAGCTTTGTTGTTTGTCTGTATCATTGTATTTTACTTTATTTTTTCTTCTATCTTTTGTATTTTTGTCCAACATTTTTCTCCTTTTCCTCTTTCTTGGAAGAAGAAATGGGAATGTCCTTACATAGGTTGTGGAGGTGAATGTATAACTATGTGGTTACAGTGGGAATCATTGAATTTTTACTTAAAATGGATTGTTATGTGGATAAAACCATTTAAAAATAAGCAAAGGAATTCAAGTGCCAGAGAAAATGTGGAGAGAGGGAAGTACCTTTTCCCTTCTGGTAGGGAAGTAGAATGGTGCAGCCCATTTGGAGGGCAGTGTGGTGCTTACACAGGAAGTTAACTGTGGGGTGCTATATGGTTTTGCAATCCTGTTATTGGGTGTATACTTGGAAGATCTGAGTGCATGGACATGAACGGACTTTGCACACTAGTGCCTATGGTGGCAGTATTCATGATACACAAAGGATGAAGGTGACCTAAGGGTATATCAACTGATAAATGGAATGGTAAACTGGGTGTATACATTCTATGGAATAGTGAATGGTGTCAAGAAGAAGTGAAGTTGTGAGATATGCAAGAAGGTGAATGGATCTTGAGGACAGTGTGTTGAGTAAAATATCCAGAGTCAAAAAAGATAAACATTACAACACCTCACTAATATGGACTAAGTATAATGTGCAAACTCTGAGAATTGATTATGAAAGCATAGGTTACCAGGGAAGTCTTATGCTAAAAATTCATATATTGTAAACTTTCACAGCAGCCATATGTATTCATTAGTCCTAATATTTTTTTACTAAATTCTGAGAACATGAACTCTTTCTGTATAACCTGGTTAGTCCCAGGAATTTCAGATATCTGTGTGACACCTGAGACTCAGAGCTAAAAGTTCAGCAGCTATGAATGGTAGAATTACCCCATACAGCAAACATTAAAGAAGCTGAAAAAGAGATCAGATTTTAATTACAGATATGAAAAAAATGGACTTGGCTAGAATTAAGGTAAAGCAGAATAAAGGGACAAGGATGATACTAACTGTGTTTTGAAACTTCAACTTCTATGTAAGACCAAAGGAAGAGATGTTTATTTGGTGGAAAATCTATATTTTCTGTAGTGTGCTATGTAATTTATCCTGTGTGGTCAGTTTATTCAAACACCATAATTACATAGAACCTTAAATAGGCAGTAAGAACCTGTTGGTTTGTACAGGTTGGTGTGATGCCCTGACCATCCTGATGTATTTGGGCAGAGAATAAAATGTTATTTGCAAAGCCCCATTAAGGGACTTGGGAAATCGATGGAAATATTAGACTTACCCAGGGAACTCCTGATATTCTCACAAGCATTGGTTATTAGCAATTTAATATGTGAAGCCCGCAATCTTGGCATTTGCCCTTATGAAGCTTGTACCACAAAGGAGAGGCTAAGCCTACTTACAATTGTGCCTGAGTCACACACAGAAAACCTCTTTAATTGCTCATGTGGCCACTCTCTCTAGGCCAACACTGCATATAAACACATCACCTTCTCTCCTATATGGGACATGACATCCAGGGTATAAATCTCCCTAACAACATGGGACATGTCTCACAGGGATGAGGCTGGACCCAGGATTATGGGATTGAGAAAGCTTTCTTGACACAATGGAGGAAGGAAAATGAAACAAAATAAAGTTTTAGTAGATGAGTGATTTCAAATGGAGTTGAGAGATCATTATGGGGGTTATTATTATGCATTTTATAGATATCCCTTTGTCCTAGTTTGCTAATGCTGCAGAATGCAAAACACCAGAGATGGATAGGCTTTTATAAAATGGGGGTTTATTTCACTACACAGTTACAGTCTTAAGGCCACAAAGCATCCAAGTTAACAACTCAGCAATTGGGTACCTTCCCCGGAGGATGGCCAATGGCATCTGGAAAACCTCTGCTAGCTAGGAAGGCAGCTGGCATCTGCGCCTAAGCTCCAGCCTCAAAATAGCTTTCTCCCAGGACATTCCTCTCTAGCAAGCTTGCTTCTCTTCAAAACATCACTCCCAGCTGCACTCAGTTCCCTCTCTTTGAGTCAGCTCATTTATATAGCTCCACTGATCAAGGCCCACTCTGAATGGGTGGGGCCACACCTCCATGGGAACATCTCATCAGAATCATTACACACAGCTGGGTGGGGCACATTCCAAGCAAATCCAACCAGCACAAAACTTCTGCCCCACAAAACTACAAAGATAATGGCATTTGGGGGACACAATACATTCAAACCGGCACATTCCACCCCCTGGAACCCAAAATGACATTATCTTTCCAAATACAAAATACATTCATTCCATCATAATATCACAAAAACTTAAATCATTTCAGTAACAAAAGTTACGTACAAAATCCCATCAAAATCAATTTAGGTGTGGTCAGTCCTAAGGCACAATCTTTCCTTAGCTGTGGATCTGTGAACTGAGAACAATTCATGTGCTCCCAATATACAAAGGAGAGACATTCATGGGATAAACATTTCCATTGCCATCAGGAGAAACAGTTGCAGAACTTCCTTTCAAATTTGGGTGCAAGTTTTTCCTTTTCTTGTCTAATTGTTTGGGCTAGATCATCCAGTTCACTTTGCATAAATGGGGCAAGAGTGGTATCCATGTCTTGTTCCTGATCTTAGGTCAAAAGCTATTAGTGTTTCAAGTATGATCCTGGCTTGGGGTTTCTTTGAAAAAAAGACATTATCTGAGTCATGAAGGCTTTGTTTCTACATTTATTTACCATTGAACTATTTAAAACTCAGATACTTGTGTTTTTGGTGCAAGCCACTTGGTTGTAATTTGCTGTATTTTCATATGTCTATGTTCATGAGGTGTATTGGTTTCTGCTTTCCTATTACAAGAATTGTCTTTCCCTGGTTTTAGAATTATGTTAAGACTCTTCCCCTTCTCTTCTGTTTCTAAAATATATTAAGTAAAATGGTATTATTTCTCCCTCAAAATTTTCATAGATTTTGCCAGATCAAATATTCTGGTTAAGGGTTTAATTTAGGGGGATATATTAACTATAGATTTAATTTCTTTACTATATAGTGGACTATCACTGTTTGTAGATTTCTCTTATTGTCATTTTAATGCCTTTGATAAATATTGATGACCCTCCTTTCAGTTCTGATATTGGCATATGTGTCTTATTCCTTTCATTCTTTGTTACCATGGCTGGAGATCTATCACTTGATTGACATCATCAAAGAACAAGCTATTGATTTCATTCATTTTCTTCATTGATTTAGTGGTTTCAATTTTTGGTTACTGTTCTAAATTTTAATACTTCCTTTCTCCTTTATTCTTTTGTCTGAATTTTCTCTTCTTTGTCTAGATTTTTAAGTGAAAGTTTGGGTTACTTTTAGATCTTTCTTCTTTCCTAATATACACATTTCATGCTATAAATTTCCCTTTAAGTCTGCCTTAGCTTTATCTACATCATTTAGTTGTATTTTCATTTCAGTTAATTTAAATGTATTAATCTCCTATTAGAATTCTTCTTTTGCCCACCTATTTTTGAGGAATCCGTGATGTTCTAGTGGGTGGGAACTCATTTTCTACATAAGAGTGATGCACACCTGTGGACAATAACATATCCTGTTACTCAGATGGTCACATTCTCTCAGGTAGTTTGAATTGCCTGTGCTGATTTCTGTTCTCACACCTGGCCATGAAAATCACCTATTTTCCTTTTATCCAGAAGCAAGTTTCTACAAGCATAACTGAGGGTTAAGTCCCAAAGAAGGAAGCAAACATTAGAGGATTTGAAAACAGAAGGTCCCTGTCCAAACACTGCTAAAAGATACATGTGCTAATACAAAGTGTAAACTGCCCCAGTTAACCCACAAAAAGGCTGTAAAAGTCATAGGTCTGCCTGCACACAGCTTCCAGCCAGCTGTTTACCCAAAGTGCATAAGAATGATTTGGTAACCATGAAAACAGGATATATGAGGAGACTGTAGCATGAAAGATGGAGAACAAAGTACACATAATGAAGGAAGGGAATGATGACTAGGGACAAAATATAGGGTTGACATAGCTAAAATTATATTCATGACTTCAATGTGATAAGAGAAAATATTGTTATAAATAAAGATATGTATATATATTCATATATGCATATGCATTCATATGAATATGTGTACATAGGCAATTTATAGGTATAGAGAGTTTGCTGCATGCACCTTTATCCTGAAGAATATGCCACCAGGCTTATTGTTTTCATATCCTGGCTGTACTGAAGATAGTAGAAAGGGAAGCTCATACACCAACCCTTGAAGGAATATGAACAGAACAATCATATTCCTGCTCCCTGGAATGTGCACCCTTAAACCACTTCCATTAAAATATAGTAAGACTCATATTTGCCCACTAGCAAAAATGGATTCAGGCCCAAATGTGCACTCAGCACAGCTGCCAATGACTGATCCCCTGTTCCCCTGGCTCACCCTGGACAAAACGGCTCCAAATTCTGACCCAGCATCTTCCTTGGAGAGCCATGTGAATACTGACCCTTCCTCATGAAAGTGGTGAAATTGTCATAAAACTTACTACCTCCTACTGTCATCATGATGAGTGACTGTGTTATTACAAATATATGATTAATCTTTAATTTTTTTTCAGGACTAGAATAAGCAGACAGGCTAAATTCCTGGCAGGACTGGGAACACATGTTTGCAAGGCTAAGAAGATCCAGCTTAACTGTTTTTCAAACCCAGTCATGGAGAGTGGGGGTAATGGGTTCAAAGGGCATAGGGTTAATATTCTGGGAATGACCTTCAGAGAATGAGTGCTGGTGGATTCTTTATTACTTCCATGATTTCCACACAGGCCTCCTTGAGTCAGATCTCCAGATAAAAAACCCCAATCCCAGACAGAGATAGTAATTCAGTATTCCCAGGTAAAACATTTGTGGGCATGACCTTTCCATATCCAAGTACAAAAGCAGCCTTTCCTACCTGTGACATGACTCTGTGGATGGGTTTAGACTAATTCTTCAGCTCTTTCTAGGGATTTGTATCTACATACTCTTCTTTCCCATGATATGGATGGGAATGGGAAGGTGAATCTAGAAATTCAAGCCCTAACATATGGAAGCAGTAGTGTTGGGAGGTTGTAGTGAAAAAGAAACAAAGAGGGTAGATAGATGTGCACAGGCCAGTGCAAGAGATGATAAAAGAAGAAGAATATGGTGAACCTGAAACTAAGAAATGCAAGCATGTCATATATACGGAAGAGCCAACTGTGTCAAATACAGCAGATGGAGCAGTTAGAAATATGGGAAGGATCTTCTGAGGCAGTGAAAATGTTCATAAAAAGGAAATGATGATAGTTGCACCTGGTGTACTTTTACAACACATCAGTGTCTTTTATATATGAACTGGTTGAATGTTAGGTCATGTAAATTGTACCTCAGTGAAACTTAAAAATGCTTAACATGCAACTTCCTTGTGATTAAGCCTTCCTTTGTATAATCAATGGCAAGTGAAAACATGTCCTTATATAAACAATATGTTCATGGATAATAATACCTTTATTCATAATACAACAATCATGAAAAATCCAAATATCCACTAAGAGGAAAATGGATTAAAATTTTGTAATATAATAATTCAATGTCAAAGAAATCAATGATAGAAACCAAGCTAAAAACTAATTTACAGAAACAATCCATTTCAGGATGGATTAATCCCCAAATTATATTTTTACCAAAAATGCAGTCACAAAGGGATAAATTCTGATTTATTTCATATTTATGAATGTGAAGATATTGCAAAAGTATGTATGATGATAGAAAATCAGAAGAGAGTTGAATATGGTGGACAGTGGTTACTGACAGAATCTTAAGGGGTTATTTTCTAGATTAACAGGAATGATTCCTATCTTGACAAGGTTGTTGGATACATTAGGGGGTGGGGAAAGAAATGTTTGAAAAATTGAGCAACCATTCAGTTAAGAACATCACATATCACTGTATTTCAAATTTACCTCAATTTAAAAAGCACAAAAAAAGGAAAGAATGATCATAAGAATATAACGGAGAAGGACATTTTATGTTCAGAATCTTCTTCCCACTGTCCACCTCACTGATGATTTGTCCAGGCTGTCCATTGCTGGTGGGTTCCAGGTAGAATTTTGGGGAGTTCTCTGGGGTTTATTTTAGGATTGTGTTCACCGTTACTGGGCAGAGTCCTTTGGTGGCCTCAGTGACATGAAGGTCCTGTAATTTTTTGTGGAGCTTGTTTCTTGACCATCTTTGGGAACCCATGAGAGGGTGTGATGGAGATTCTTCCCAAATGATATGAGTCTAGATATCATATTCCACAGCCTTCTGTGGGAGTCAGGAGTCTGTCCACCATTTATAAGATTTTTGGTGGTCTCCTATTCTTGTTCAGACTTGTGCAGCCTGTTTGAAGCCATCTTAATATAAGGCAAGAAAAACAGCTTGCAGGCACACTGGTTAAACTGACAGACAAGAAATGTCAACACCTTGCCAAGGATAATGCAGTTCAAAAGAGCTATGCAGAGACTGAAACATATTTAGGGAAGTCCAGGCTATGGAAAGAGTACTTAAATATTCCCTGCCTGGTTGATACCTACAGAAATGTGAAGAGGATGAGAGTGATGCTGATGGAGAATTTCACTTTGCTTATCCTAGAACTACAGGAAAAGGCCTCCAAATGCATCAGGCAGGATGAGGTGGGGAAGATGCTAATACCACTGGCATCACAAGATGAGATCATGAGAACCAACAGAGCACAAGGCTCATTTCCATTCTAGTGTGGTCTCCTTTCTCTCCCTGATGGCCTGTACTCCAGGAATGAGACTGGTTTTTGAAGCAGCAATGACCATCAGCTCCACTCATGCACTCCACTCATCTGAACCACTATTGTGCATTCACCTGCCCCATTGTCCATCTGCATGTCATTGAGGCAAGAGGATCCATGTGGACCTACCCCATGGCCTGGGATTCCTCTATCTTCACCTACTGAACACACAAATGTTGTCCTCCATGGTCATTTCATCCTGCAGTCACAGAGTATAGGACTTTCAGGAACACACCCAGAAATGTGTGGCTTTCTTTGTACACAAACCTAATCACTCAACATGAACAAGGCTGCTACTCTTTAAGAAATTATGAATATATCCAAGGGACTATATAAGAGACATATTGATATGTATGTATGTGTTTACTAATTTGTTTATTTATTTATCTTTTTATTGATCCATATACTAATATTTTGCACCCAATCTGTTGTATATGTAATTGAAATTTGAATATACAAACTGTGTAAAAATGAGACTTTTCCAGTTCAAAGCAGTATTCATTTGCTGGTATATTCCCAATGTTCCTAAGTCATAAAGTAAAAGTAACAACCTTTTATGTAAGTATGTATTAGTGAAAAAAGTAAAATACTAGGAGTATGGATATTTACAGCAGGACATTATACATATAGAGAATGTTATGTAATTTAATGTTATCATCTAAGATAAAAAAGGATAAAGTTGAAGTGAAAATTTCACATGTAGTTATTTTTTAATAATAAATTTTATTTTGAAATATGTTCAATCTTACAGGAACAGTTGTAAAAACAGTACAAACCTCATACATAGAATTCCATCATACCCCGACCCCCTCCCCTGATACCCTGATCCATCACCTTTAAGATCCTGTCACACCACAGTAAGAAGTTCAAGAAATTCAACATTGATATAAAGCTTACATTCTATATTTCCTTTTTTTTTTCTTGTGTCCCATCTGTGTCCCTTTGAGCCTCCTCTCCTCTGACCTCAGACCCCATCCAGGATCATCCTTGGCATTTAATTGTCATCTATTTAGACTGTCTTTTTTTTTTCAATTGTGGATAGATATATATAGCCTAAATCTTCCTTTTCCAACCCTCCCTAGCATTCCCTTAGTGGGATTAATCACATTTAGAATGTTGCAATGCTATCACCTTCTGACCATCCATTTCTAGAAGTTTCCCTTCACCCAAAACAAAAACCCCTACTCTCATTTCTTAACTCCCCATTGCCCCTTCCTCCAATTCTTGGAACCCCTACTCTACTTTTCATCTCTTTGGTCATATTCTTTGATACTTTCTTTGCATTTACCATGGGGCTTAAATTTAACCTCGTAAATCTATAACAATCTTGTTTTTCTTTGATACCAAATTAACTTCAATAGGACACATAAACTGTGTTCCTATACTCCTCCATTCCCCCATCTTTATGTAGTTCTTGTCAAGAATTACATATTTTACATTGAGTCCAAAACTGCCAATTTATCATTATAGTTTATGTATTTTAGATCCTGTAGGAAGTAAATAGTGGAGTTATAAATGAACAATACAGTAGTATTGTTCTTTATATTTACCATGTGATCTTTACTGGAAATCTTTATTTCTTCTTGTGGTTTCAGTCAATTGTTTAGTGTCCCTTCCTTTCAGCCTGCTTAGGAATGATCTACTGGTGATGAAGTTCTGCAGCTTTTGATTGTCTGGGAATGTTTTCATCTCCCCCTCATTTTTATCTTTCAGGTGTTTGTGAATTCTCCAAGTCTCTGATGGTTACTGACTTCTATTTGTATTCCATTGTGGTCAGATAATGTGCTTTGAACAAATTCATTTTTTTTTATTTTATTGAGGCTTATTTTTATGTCCTCACATACAGTCCAACACATGTAGTTGTTTTTATTCCAGTGCAAGAGTAGTGAAATATGTTTTCTGGGGAGGAAGAAACCTCTTCCAAACTATAATGAAATTTCTACCACCCCATCCCTTGTCCCTTTTTCCCTACCCATGGAAGTCCCTCAATGGAAAGCTTAGGTGGCAGCAATGAGCTCCTGTCTCAGGAAAACTGTAGTCATCTTTGAATAAGTAGTTTCAGTTTTAAATGATGTCCCTGTGGTGGATTGCATGAACAGTAGTTTACTAATGATGATGGAGAGAACCAGGAAGTGACCCCCTGAAGATCTGTGGTATCCACCTTTGATAAATGACTGATAAAGCATCATGACTTCTCCTCAAAATAGAGAAAGAATCCTGGGTTTGTGTGTAGTGGTACAGGAGTGATGATGAGAAAGAAAGTCCCTGTTCTTTGGAAGCTGTTTTAGGAGAAAAAGGAAGATTTTAAAGGAAATTAAATATAATAAACAGTATATCAGTAGATGATAAGGGTGATGCAGAAGTGTAAGCAGGAAGCACAGGGTAAGGTGGATGTGGGGTGAAGGGGACTCTTGGAAGGGGATGCCAGGAAAGGCCTCTCTTGGGAGGAGGTATCTGAGCATTGAGGGAACCTGGGGCAATCACATCAGTGTGAGGAGCCAGAAGAGATGATGACCCTAAGTGGGGATGATCACATGATGGGAGTGAGGAGCAGCAAGAGGCCAGCATTGCTGGAACATAGTGAATGACATTCCAGATAATGGGATAATGGGAGTCATGTCCTAGATGACTGAGTGCACTGTCACCAGTGTAGGGAATTTTGTTTAATTTCTCTTGACCATGACTGCAACATTGGAAAAAGTTTAAAAATGTGTAAAGGTGTGGACTATGACAGTTTGTACAGGCTGAGGATGATGAGGGCTTCATGGGCACTGGAAGGTTAGAGATGAAGGTACAGAAATGAGGTCAGATCTAGATACCAAGCCTGTGAGGCTTACTGATTATTCTGCATGCAAGAGAAGCAGGGAGATATGAGTTTGAGAAGGAAAGTTGGCAGGGCATGTGCGTGAGGGTTGCATTCCATGAAACAGTATGGCTAGCAAAGGAGAGAAATTAGTGGAATTGGAATAACATGTGGGAGTAGTTAGGTTTCAGGAGCCCCACAGATATCAGGTTAGATGTACCAAATTTTTAGGATTTTATAAGCAACTTGGGAACAGAGTGATCACAAGGGGCATTAACAATGTGATGAGTCATCAGTGAGTGAGGTGAGTATAACAGAGAAGTCTCCTAAGGACTGGACAAAACTAAATGAGTAAACTCTAGAATCTCCTTGTGGTCAGTTTTCTTTGTTTTTCCCATCATCAACAACGTCACAAGTAGCCTCACCTGTGACCTATCCAAAACTTATTCCACAAGTGAAGACTTGAGGTTAACATAATCCTTTGTCCATTCCCTCTCTGCACCACTGGGAAGTACAGAAATCAGATGGCCAATATACTTAAAAATAAAAATACTAACTGGATTAGAAATTAGAAATACTGAGTACATCAACTGTCTTTGTTTTAAATACCATGTTTACTTGCATGATTGCTGCCTATTATTTAACCAAGGCAAACCTTTCCACATGGTCCACATTCAACACTGCAGCCTCAAGGATGTCCATTTTCCATGTCTACCATGCCAAACCCAAACTCTAGACAACCCAAATCTGCTCCTCCTTTGCCTCCCCCTTATTCCTTATACATGGATTCCATCTTGACAGATGTTTAGACCAAACTTTGAGGCCTCCCTGGTCTTCTGTCTTTTCACCTCAATTCTATCCTTCAGAAACCCTCCTTGTCTGACCACTTTTTCTTTATGTCCTCCTTGCTAATCTTGTCAGAAAAACTTTGTATCTTTCAGGATGACTATGATTGGCTCCTGAACACCCTGCTTCTTCTTTCTTATCCCTAGAGTTTCCTTAGGGCATGAAAAAATATGTGTTTTTGATATTTTCAATGTCTCACTTATACTCAATAAGTAGTATTATGCATTACACATTCATTAAGTAAACTTTACTATTTATAATAATCAATTTGTCTCTAGTCTGGTTGATCTTTTTTCTTCTTATCCTATTAGTTGCTGAGAGAGTGGTACCAATATCTCCTATTCAGATATGGGGTTTCTTTCACATATTTAATTCTGTCAGTTTTCAAAAGCTGTGAACTTTGCATCAGAGTACTTTCATTTAGGATAATTTTAAATTATGTTTTTATATAAGAGAATTTGTAGGTTTATAGAAAATCATGCAAAATATACAATGTTCCTATAACCAACTATTGTAGACATTCTGTATTGGTTTCATATCATTGTTACAACTGAAACAAGAATAGTAAAATAGAATTATCAAATATAGTCCATAGTTTCCATTACATAAATTTTCCTATTTACCACCCTATTATTAACATCTTGTATTAGTGTTGTACTTTCTTTATAATTCGTGAAAGAACATACTTATACTTGTACTGCTAACCCCAGTCCATTTTCCAAAACAGCATTCACTGTATTGTCTGTCCCATGTTTTAACTTCTACCTTTCATTCTAGTAATGCACACCACACAAAATTTCCCCATTCAGTCACATCACATATATAGTTCAGTGCTATTAATTCAACTCACATAAATATGCTACTATCACTACCATCCATTTCCAAACCTACACAATCATCCAAAATAGAAGTCTGTGCATATTAAGCACCAGTTCCCCATTCTCCATGCCAGACTATCTTCTGGTAACCTCTATGCTAGGTTCTAAACTGTGATTGTGCTTATTTTAATAGATTCATATAAGTGAGATCATACAACACTTGTCCTTTTATGCCAGGCATATTTTACTCATCATTATGTCCTCAGTTTCATCCATGTTGGTATATGCATCTGGACTTAATTCCTTTACACATGAGTAATATTCCATCCTATGTATATACCACATTCTGTTTTTCCATTCATCATTTGGTCTCTTGTGTTGGCTCCATCTTTTGGCAGTTGTGAATGTCACTGCTTGAACATCAGTGCACAAATATCTGTTCATGTCCCTGCTTTCAATATTTCTGAGTATATACCTGGTAGCAGGATTTCTGAGTTATATGGTACTTCTATGGATAGTTTCCTGAGGAAGTGCCAAACTTTTCCACAGGACTACACCAGTTTATGTTCCCACCAGCAAATAATGAGTGTCTCTATTTTTCCACATCCTCTCCAACTCTTCTAACATACTTTTTTTTTTTTTTAAAGTAGCCTTTCCTCTGTGTGTGAAATGATATCTCATGTTGGTTTTGATATGCATTTCCCTAATTGCAAGTTATGTTGAGCAAATTTTCATGTACTTTTTTTTTCCATTGTATGTTCTCTTTGGAAAAATGTCTACTAAATTCTTAGGCCATTTTTAATGCAATTTTATTGAGATACATTCACATACCATACAATCATCCAAAGTGTAGAATCGATTGTTCACAGTATCATCATATAGTTGTACATTCATCGCCACATTGAATTTTTTGAACATTTTCGTTAGTCCAAGAAATAAAGAAGAAAATAAGAATAAAATTAAAATTAAAAGTACAAAAGTTCACCCAGAATAACTCATACTGCTTCCCAACAGTATTTGTTTACTTTTTGTCCCCATTTTTTCTAGTCATCTGTCCTTACACTGGATAAAGGGATTGGGAGCCACAGTGCATTCACAATCACACAGTCACACCATATAAGCTATATAGATATATATATCTATATCTATATATCTATATATCTATATATCTATATATCTATATATATATATATTCGTGAAGACAAGGATACTGAATGGCAGTTCAACACTTTCAGGTATTTCCTTCTGGCTATTCAAATACACAAAAAACTAAATAGGGATATCTATAAAATGCATAAGAATAACCCCCATAATGACTCCTCAACTCCATTTGAAATCACTCATCCACTGAAACTTTATTTTTCTTCATTTTTCTTCCTCCTTTGTGTCAAAATGGCTTTCTCAATCCCATTATGCTGAGTCCAGGCTCATACCTGGGAGTCATGTCCCATGTTGTCAGGGAGATTTACACCTGTGGAATTCATGTCCCATGTAGGGGGGGGAGGTAGTGAGTTTACCTGCAGTGTTGACTTAGAGAGGGTGGCCAGATTTGAGCAATTAAATTGGTTCTCTGGTGGTGGCTATTAAGCACAATTATAAGTAGGCTCAGCCTCTCCTTTGCAGTACAAGCTTCATAAGGGCAAGTGCAAAGATCATGGGTTTTACATATTTAATTGCTAATCCCCAATGCTTGCAAGAATATCAGGAGTTCCTCAGGTGGAAAAGTTTAATATTTCCATGGATTTCCCAAGTCTCTCAATGAGGCATTGCATATAGATTTATATTCTCTGCCCAGATACATCAGGATGGTCAAGGCATCACACTAACCTGTACAAACCAACAAGTTCTTACTGCTGATTTAAAGTTCTATGTAATTATGTTGTTTGAATAAACTGACCATACAGGTTAAAATATATAGCATGCTACAGAAAATATAGATTTTCCACCAAATAAACTCTCTTTTTTTGGTCTTACATAGAAGTTGAAGTTTCAGAATATAGTAAAAATCATCCTTTCCCTTTTTGTCTGGTTTACCTTAGTTCTAACCAAGTCCATTTTCTTCATATCTGTAATTAAAATCTGATCTCTTTTTAGCTTCTTTTTGCTGTATGGAGTAATGCTGCCATTCATACCTGCTGAACTCTGGCTCTGAGTCTCAGAGGTCACACAGATATCTGAAATTCCTGGGACTAAATAGGTTATACAGAAAGACCTCATGTGAGAAATTAGGAAAAAAACATTAGAACTAATGAAGACATGTGGCTGTTGTGAGAGCTTACAATAGAGGGATTTTTAGCATAAGATGTCCCTGGTAACCTACACTCTCATATTCAGTTCTTAGAGTTCACACATTATACTTTGCCCATATTAGTGAGGTGTTATAATGTTTATCTTTTTGATTCTGGCTTATTTTACTCAACACACTGTCCTCAAGGTCCATTTACCTTCTTGCATATCTCATAACTTCATTTCTTCTTGGCACCACTCAATAATCCATAGACTATATATACCCAGTTTATCATTCCATTTGTTGGTTGATACACCCTTAGGTCACCTTCATCCTTTGCATGTTGTAAATACTGCCATGATAGTAACCAATGTGCAATGCCCACCCATGTCCCTGCTCTCAGATCTTCCAAGTGTATACCCAATAACATGGTTGCAGGACAATATAGCACCCCATAATTAGCTTCCTGTGGAAGCATCACACTGCCCTCCAGATAGTCTGAACCATTCTATTTCCCTACCAAAAAAGAATAGGTACCTCCCTCTCTCCAAATTTTCTCTTGCTCTTGAATCCCTTTGTTTATTTTTAAATGTTTTTTTCACACATCAACAATCAATTCTAAGTAAACATTCAATGATTCCCACTATAGTCATATAGTTATGCATCCACCTCCACAACCTATATGAGGACATTTCTTCTGCAAAGAAAGAGGAAAAGAAGACAAGTGTAGAAAAAAAATATATAAAAGATGGATGAAGAAACTAAAGTAAAATACAATAAGCTCAGACAACAAAACCACCACCAAGTACTCCATATCACTCCCTTATAATTCTCTCTCATGAGCATTTACCTTTGGAATATTGCCTTATTGACAATTAATGGAAGCATCTCACAATGTTACCATTAACTATAGACTAGTCTGCATTGATTGTACTTTCCAATTTTTTTGTATTATCCAATTTTCAACACCTTGCAATTTTGACATTCATTTGTTCTCCCTCTTTTAAAAACTTTCTACTTGTACATTTAATCACTATCATTGACCACTCTAGATTTCATTAAGTTTTACAATCCAGTCTTTATCTTCTATCTTTTCTTCTGATGCCATACATGCCCCTAGCTTTCCTCTATCCAACATACTCACACTCATCTGTGCTCAGAGTACTTACATCACTTTACAGTATTGTTCTACCCTCACACAGTATTATGCTATCCATTTTTGGATCTATACAACAAATCCTGTTTACAATTATGTATTACATCAGCATCAAATGCACAATCTCTAACCTCTTTCTAACTCATGATGGCCTATGTTCAAAAACTTAACTCTCAAATTTCTCTCTTCCATGTTAGTTCATATTACTGAGTCCATAGAGAACACTTTTTTTTGTTTCTAATTTCACTCAAATTAATGTCTACTGTCTGCCATTCTTACTCTTGGAATTTATATGTCATATCTTATTTTATTTTATTTTCCCTCTCTCACTTTTACTTCTACTGATAGTCTTCATTTCTACTCTCGTTTCCAAAGCTCTCAGTCCTGTCCTTTCCTGCTTGTTGTATTCCCTTTACTATTTCTTATAGAGCAGGTGTCTTGTTCAGAATCTCTCTCAGTGATGTGTGTCTGAAAATATTTGAAACTTTCCCTCATTTTAAGAATGGTTTTTCCAGATATAGAATTCTTTGTGGGCAGATTTTCTCTTTCAATATCTTAAATATATCTTACCACTGCTTTCTTACCTACATGGCTTCTACTGAGAAATCTGCATGTAGTAGTATTACACAGCTTCCTTTGTATGTGATGAATCACATTTCTCTTGCTGCTTTCAGAATTCTGCCTTCATCTTTGGCATTTGATAATCTGATAGGAGATCAATTCAGATCTGTTCAGTTTATGATATGCTGTGCTTCTTGGGTCTGCAATTTTATGTCTTTCGTAATATATTGGAAGTTTTCAGTGATTGTTTCCTCCATTATCATTTCTGCCTCCTTGCCCTTCTCTTCTCCTTCTGGGACACCCATGATATGTACACTCATGTCCTTCATATTCTCATTCAATTCCCTGAGACACTGCATGGATTTTTCCATTCTTTCCCCATCTGTTCTTTTTTGTGTAGTATTTTAGATATCCTGTCCTCTAGTTCCTGAATCCTTTCTTCTGCCTTTTCAAATCTGCTGTTGTATGTCTCCATTGTGTTTTCCAGCTCTTCAATATCATAGATTTCATTCCTTTAAGTTCTGCCTATTGTTTTTTCCAACTTTTTGAAGCTCTTCCTTATTTTCACCCAGTGATTTCTTCATGTTTTTCAATTATTTTGCAATATCTTCTGTCTCTTCATTGATTTGATTTTTGAATCGATTTAGCATATTCATTTGAAGATCTTTAATTAGTTGTTTCAAATCCTGTATCTCATTTGAAGTGTAAGTTTGTTCCTTTGACTGGGCAATGTCTTCATTTTTTCTAGGGTGTCACAAATTTTTGTCATATAAGCATATGGTTTCCTTGATTACCCCAATCAGATTTTCCCAGACCAGGCAGGCCCAAGTCTCAGTCAGCTGGTGTAATCAGTATTATGTTTCCCTGAGGATGAGGCCCAGAAAGTTGCCAGATATTCCTGTGAGGATTCTAAATACTTCACTTTTCATATCCTGCCCAGCATGTAGTGCTTGTCAGCCCTCAGCTCCCCACTGGCATAAAGAAATATGTTACTGTTAATTCTCATTAGTCTTTCTCCCTGCCAGGGACTGATAACTTCAGAAGCCAAACATAAGCTGTTTCTGTTTTTTCCTCTGGCCATAGGATCTAGTTCTCTGAGGGAGGGCAACCACTTGAGCTGGGCCCCATCTCCTCCTTTTCCTAGGGAAGATAATCCCTTTAGGAATTTACCTCCAACATTTGCCTTCTTCCTTTTCCTTTCTTTTTTTTCTATTTTATAAGAAATTTTATTTTGAGATAAATTCAAACTTACAGGAATAGTTGCAAAAACAGTACAAACCCCATGCACAGAACTCCAGCATACCCCAACTCCCTTCCCAGATACCCTGATCCACCACGTTTAACATCTTGTCACACTGCCATTTCTTTCTTTCTTTACCTCACTCCCTCCATCCCTCCCTCTCTCCCTCCCTATCATCCATCAGCTATTGCTCTGTCTTCTGAACATATGAGAGCAAGCTGCACACATCCTTGAGAAAACAATATAATTCACATGTACATTTCCCATGAACAAGAACATTCTTTTATGCAATCCCATTGAACACAGCTAAGAAGTTCCAGAAATTCAACCTTGATACAAAGCTTACAATCTATATTTCCTTTTTTTTCCCTTATATCTCATCTGTGTCCCTTTGAACCTCCTCTCCTCCATCATCAGATCCCATCCAGGATCATCCTTGGCATTTAATTATCATCTATTTAGACTGTCTTTTTTTTGCAATTGTGGAAACATATATACTGCCTAAATCTTCCCATTCCACCCACTCCCTAGCACTCTATTAGTGGGATTAATCACATTTAAAATGTTGCAATGCTATCACCTTACCACCATACCTTTCTAGAAGTTTCCCTTTACCCCAAATAGAAATCTTGCACTCATTTCTTAACTTCCCATTGCCCCTTCCCCCACTTCTTGGAATCCCTACTCTAATTTTCATCTCTATGGTCATATTCTCTGATACTTTGTGTTTACTGTGGGCCTTAAATTTAAAATCTTAAATCTATAGCAATCTTGTTTTTCTTTGATACCAACTTAACTACAATATGACACATAAGCTATGTTCCTATACTCCCTCATTCCCCCAATTTTATGTAGATCTTGTCAAAAATTACATATTTTACATTAAGTCCAAAACCACTGATTTATAATTACAGTTTATGTATTTTAGATCCTGTAGGAAGTAAATAGTGGATTTACAAATCAAAAATACAGTCATATTGGTATTTATATTTACCATATGATCCTTAGTGGTACCCTTTATTTCTTCATGTAGTTTCAGTCAATTGTTTAGTGTCCCTTCCTTTCAGCCTGCTCAAATCCCTTTAGCATTTCTTATAGGACTGTTCTACTCTTGGTGAAGTCCCTCAGCTTTTTTCTCTGTCAGTAGGGCTCCTTTTAGTGTCTGAAGTAGGGCAGGTCTTTTATGCAAAATCTCTCAGCATTTGTTTGTGAAAAATTTGAAGGAGAGTTTTGCTGAATAAAGCATTCTTCATTGGAAATTTTTCTCTACAGAGTTTTAAATATGTCATGTCACTGCCTTCTCACCTCCATGGTGGCTGCTGAGTAGTCACTATTTAGTTTTATGCTGTTTCCTTTGTATGTGGTGAATTGCTTTTCTGTTGCTGCTTTCAGTACTTGGTCCTTCTCCTCAGTATTTGACAGTCTGATCAGAATATGCCTGGGAGTGGGTTTATTTGGATTTATTCTATTTGGAGTTTGCTTGGCATTTATGTTTTATTTTATCTATCATATCCCTGAGATCCATTTTGATTTTTTGAATTTTCCCCATTCTTTCTTTTGTTCTTTCATTTTCTGTTCTGTGGTCCTCAAGGAGGCTGAGTTGTTCAACTTCCTCTAATCTTGTATTATGAGTATCCAGAGTCTTTTTAATTTGGGCAACAGTTTCTTTTATTTCCATAAGATCTTCCATTTTTTATTTACTCTTGCTATTTCTTCTTTATGCTCTTCTAGGGTCTTCTTTATGTCCCTTATATCCTGTGCTATGCTCTTCTTCATGTCCTTTATATCCTGAGCCATGCTCTTGTTGCCTGTCTGTAATTCTTTGATTAATTGTGCCAAGTACTGTGTGTTTTCTGATCTTTTGATTTTGGTGTTTTGGTTTGGGTTCTCCATATCATCTTGTTTTATCATATGCTTTAAGATTTTCTGTTGTTTTTGGCCTCTTGGCATTTGCTTTACTTGATCCCTAATTTTACAGAGCTGCAGCTTCATATGTACAGTTTCTCTAACTACCCAGCAGATGGCATCCATGAGTCACTTATTCCCCTCAAGTCAGTTCTCCCCCACTTTGTCTTTGTGGTGTGTGGGGGTTCTGATACTTGTGGGGTCCAATTTGTGCACCAAGTTTGGGTGTGTCACTGGTGCTGTCTGCTCTGAATGTGGGGTGTGTGTCTGGGTGGTTAGGCAGGCAGGACAGCTTTAATAATAAAACCTCCCAGGTGTTCCTGGAGATTTAAGGCTGTTGCCAGAGCCTAAGCCTTCATTTCAGTCTTTCCACTGATTGTCTCTGCTGCTGACCCACAAGCCCTTGGTATTCATGTAGGGTAGGGTCCCTGGGATTTCTGAGTTGTTCCCCCTTCCCAGCTGTGCTCTTCCATGACCCCTGCTGAGGGATGGCTATGCCACATCACTAGTGCATGCCACCCCACCAGGGAAGCCCTGGGTCACTGGAATATGCATGGTCACTCCCAGCCCAATTCAAAGATTGTTGAATGGGATGCATTATCTTCTCCCTTTTTACACAGCTCTGCCCTCCCAGCTACAGGACAATCAGCCATGGGTGTATTAAAGGCCACTGTCCATGGCCAATATTGTGGCTTGTGTGAAGTGCTGCAGGAAAGATTTCCTGTCACACTGGGTTTCTTGGCATGGCTCTGGGCTGTGGGTCTGACCCTGGGCAGGAGCATCCCCCGTGTGCTGGGGAGATGGCTGCAAGGAATGCAGTTTTTTTCTCCTTTTGGCTCCCCTCTGCTCTGCTGATCTTAAGACAATCAGCAGCAGGTGTGAGAAGGGGTATCCTCCACACCAGATATTGAGGCATTAGCCCAGACCACTCCCACTGTGCTTCACTGCATGACTCTCCCCATTGTATCTGCAGCCACACATGGGCTTTTTTTTTTAAAGAGCTAGTCCATCTCCAAAGATCAGCCCACCATTTCTCCACACTGTAGCACAGCTGTGGGACTTTCAGCCAACTCACTCACTCATTTCAGAATGTAGGCTCCTGGTTTCACCAAATTCATGTTCCCTGTGGATTTTGCAGACTTTGTCTGGCTGGTGCATCACTGGCAGTGATGTTCTGGGTCACTTTCTGGTTTTTATCTAGTATTTTTCCCAGAGGTGTTTTTTTGCCCTGTCTCACCTAGCCCATCTTAGGTTCTTCCCCCTCTCTATCTTAAATCCACCCTTGCCTAGGTCAGCTCTGACAATTGAAAATGCCTGAGGATTCCTCTAATGAGCTACTTCAAATGAGAGAAAAATGTAAAAAAATAAATCCCGTTTTCAGGGCCAGTCCCGAGCCCCCCAGTTACCAGTCAAAAACCAGAATTGGCATCTGGTTCTCTGTGTGGCTTTTCTTGGCACAGAGCTGATTTGAATTTGATTCTTTTATTTGTCATTATAAATGGAAATTTTTCCTTGAGATTCTCTTCTGTGCACTCTCTACTGATGTATAGAAACAGATTCTCTGGGTGCATTTTTTTGTGTCCTGCCATTTTGCTGAATTTGTTCATTAGCCCTCAGAGTTTTGCAGTATACATTTTGGGACTACCTCTATCTAGGATCATGTCATCTGCTGAAAGTGAAATTTTCTTTTTCATTTCCATGTTGGATGATTTTCATTTCTATTTTTAACACCTTCTTTAATGTTGTACATCCATTATAATTCAGGAAAGAATATTTTTATACTTGTATTATTAACCCCAGCCCATTGTCCAAAAAAAGGATTCACTTTGTTATACTCCCCCATTTTTATCTTCAGACTTTCATTCTATTAACATGCATGATCCAACATATCCCCTTTCAGACACATTCCTATACACACTAGAGAATTGTTAATTACACTCACAATAATATTTGACCATAACCACTATCCTTATTGAAAACTTTACAATCAACCTATACACAAACCAAAATCTCAACTTTGCAGGGTGTCTGTTGTTAAAGAGAGGGCATTAATTTGAAAGGAATGGGATCCTGAAAATTGGAATGGGGATATATGGGGTGAAAATGATGGCAGTGGAGACATTGAAACCCTCGATTCTGCTGAGTTTTTGAGTCTTTACTAAATAAACCTGTAATGATATGCCCTAATGAAACAATTACCTGACCTCCAGCCTGCCATGAGGATATAGCAACCGGTCTTCCAGACTGCCTTGAGGAATCTCCCATCCAACAGCCATTGGAGAGTTTAACCCTACAGGGCTTGATATACTTGTTACCACCTCCCCTGATGAAAAAGGAGATACTAATCCTGTTTCAGCATTTGAATCTTCAACATAATGCCCTGAGTTAATTGGCTTGAAAGACACTTCTAATTCTTTTCATGACCCACTCCCACTACCCCTCTGCTTTAGTCAGGGTCCTCCAGGAAAATAGAACCAACAGGGGATAGCTGTAATTATGTGGTTCTATAAAAGTGTCTCAAATGTTTCCAAATTCCATAGGGCAGGTGGCAAGCTGGCTACTCTGATGAAGGTCCTTAATGAACTCTGCAGGAGAGGTTGACTGGCTGAAGAAGTGAAAGTTCTTTCTTCTCTCTTAAAATATTCAACTGACTGGATTAAATCCAACTGATTTGATTGTCTCAATGCAGAAGACACTCCCTTAGTTGCCCATTGTAAAAAGGCAGAGGTGCAATCAATTGATGATTTAATAAACCACACTTCTGATTTATTAACCAGCCATGAAATATCATTGCAGGAACAGGCCAGTGCATACTTGACCAGACTACTGGGTGCCATTATGTAGCCAAGTTGACACATGGAACTAACCATCACCACCTCTTCCAGACCTATAACTAGATTAAGTCCCAACAGGCCCCAAAAGTGAGGTACAAATTGTGACCTATGAAGAGGTACACCACACTTTAAAAGAACTGCATGAGTTTTCCAGTTTATATAGACAGAAATTGGGGGAATATGTGTGGGAAGGCTATTAAGAATGTTGGATAATGCTGGAATGAACATTTGTACATATGGCCCACCAAGCAGAGATTCTGGATTCAATATTGTAGCTTGAGGGGTTAGAAAGGGCTTTATCTGGGTGGTTGGCTGAAATATGTGTCCAAAGGTGGCTTAAATTACATGAGGTCAATATGCCAGAACTGCCATGGTATACTTTAGATAAGGGGATCCAAGGCCCTAAAGAGATTGGAATGTTAGGATGGATTTATCATGTAAAGTCTACTCACCTTCCCCAGGAATTTGCAGAGGGCATACCTTTCACCAGAACTGTGAGGAATAAAGTTATGAGACTACCTCCATCATCTCTGAAGAGCTCTGTAGTCACTCTTTTCTGAAGGGCAGATATTACTGTGGGAATTTCTGTCACTGAACTGGAATCATTAAACACAGTGGGGATGATCAGATCACAAGTTGGCAGAAGCCACATGGAAGCCCCTTACTTCCAAAGAGAAGGAGGTCATGGCCACCATAATGGACAGAAGTCTCAAAGCAGCAAATAGTCTGACTTGCAGAGACATGTGGTGTTGGCTAGGAGATCATGGGTTCCCTAGAAGTAAAATGGATAGTCTACTAAATTCTTACTTGATGTGTATTAGCAGAAGATTTCTAGGTCAAGTGAATAAGGCTAATTTGAATTACAAAATGAGAGAACTGTGGCCCCTAATCAGTTCTCAGACTTGAGACAGTTTATTCTCAGACATAGCCCCTTGAATGAGGGGAAAACTGGGTCTCCTTGGGTAAGGACCCAGCTACAATGTGACTGTTACCCACCTGTCAGAGTAGGAGCTTATACAGGTCAGGAGACTCATGGAGTTTTACCTCAGGTCCATCTCACATTGGGTCCAGATGCTCTCCAGACCCATTCTGTGGTTATTTCCCCAAGTCTAGAATTTCTATTTGGGATAGATATACTCAGGCACTGCCAGAATCCCCACACTGGTTCCCTGACTTATGGAGTAAAGGACATTGTGGTAGGAAAGGCTAAGTAAAAACCTCTAGGATGACCCTTACCTATCAAAATACTAAATCTGAAGCAGTAACAGATTCCTGGAAGTAATTTATATGCTAGTGCAATTCTTTAGGACTTGAAGGATTCAGGGCTATTGATTCTCACCAAATCCTCTTTCAACTCTCCTATTTCAACTCTCCCATCTGTGCAGGAAACAGATGGGTCTTGGAGAAAGACAGTGGGTTATAATAAACTTAACCAGATGTTGAGTATAAATGGAGCTTCTGGTACATGGTATTCAGCTATTGGACTTGTAAATGCTTTTACTTAATTTCTGTTAGTAAGGGCTAGAAGCAACTGCTTGCTTTCAACTGGCAGAGGCAGCAGTATACCTTCACTGTACTACCTCAGGAATATGTCAACTCTCCAACCCTATGTCATAATCTTATCTGCAGGAAATTTGATCATTCTCCCCTCCCATAGGACATAACCCTGGTCAGTTATATTGATGATATCAGGTTGATTTAGCCTAGTGAGCAAGAAGTAGCACCTAGTCTAGTCTTATTTGTAAGGCACTTGTGGGTCAGAGGATGGGAGATAAATCCAAGAAAATACAAGGGCCTTCCATCTCAGTGAAATTTCTAGGTATTCATTGGTAGTGGGCATGTCAGTGTGAAGGATAAGTGGCAAAATCTGTCCTCTCCTATTACCAAAATTGTGCACAATGCCTAGTTGGCCTCTTTGGATTTGAGAGCTAACATATTTCTCAATTAGTTGTGTTACTCCAGCCCATGTACTTATTAACCAGAAATGTTTCTACCTTGAGTGGGAACTGAAATGAGAGGAGGATTTACAACTGGCCCAGCATGCTGTTCAAGCTGCTCTGCCACTTCACTCATGTGATCCAGCAGATCCAATGGTGTTGGAAGTGTCAGTGGCAAGTAGAGATACTGTCTGAAGACTTTAGCAGGGCCCAATAGGATAATCACAATGCAGGCCTTAGAATTTTGGAGCAAAGCCTTGCTATCCTCTACAAATAATTATTTTTGGCCTGTTACTTTGCCTTAATAGAGACTGAGTGCTTAACTATGGGCCACCAAGTTACCAGGGGACCAGATTTGCCTATCATGAGCTGGATGTTGTCTGACAACCAAACTATAGTGTTGGGCAGGCACAGAGGTGCTTCACCATAAAATGGAAGTGGTATTCAAGATAGGACTCAAGCAGGTCCTGAAGGCACAAGTAATTTAAATGAAGAAATGACCTAGCCTCCACTTCTGCAACATTATCTTTTCTTTCCCAGCCCAAAACTGTGGCCTCTTGTAGAGTTCATTACAATCAGTTTACTGAAGAGTAGAAAACTTGGACCTGATTTATAGATGGTTCTGCATGATATGCAGGTATCACCTGATAGTGGACAGCTACAGCACTGCAACCACTTTCTGGGATGTCCCTGAAGGACAACCCTCCCAGTGGGCAGAACTTTGAGCAGTGCACCTGGTTTTTCATTATGCTTAGAAGGAGAACTGGCCAGGTGTACATTTGCATTCTGATTGAAGGGCTGTTGCTAATGGTTTGGCTAGATAGTCAGGGACTTGGAAGGAACATGATTGATAATAGATGACAAAGAGGTCTGTGGATAGACCTTTATGATTGGACAAAAAACATGAAGATATTTGCATCCCATGAGAATGCTTAACAGAAGGTGATTTCAGCAGAGGAAGATTTCAATAATCAAGTGGATATGATGACACATTTTATGGATACCAGTCAGCCTCTTTCCCCAGCCCATCCTGCCACTGCTCAATGGGTTCATAAAAAATGATCACTGTGGTAGGGATGAAGGTTTTGCATGAGATCAGCAACATGGATTTCCACTCACCAAGACTGACTTGACTACAGCCAATTTTGAGTGCCCTTTCTGCCAGCAGGGAGACACACACTGAGTCCCCAATATGGCACCATTCTCCAAGGTCAACAGCCTGCTACTGGTTGCCAGGTTGGTTACACTGCATTACTTCCATCATGGAAGGTGTAGCAACATCTTCTAACTGGAATAGACACATACTCCAGATGTGGGTTTGCCTTCCCTTCACACAATGCTTCTGAAAATACTGCCATCCTTAGTCTTATAGAATGTCTTATCCACCACTTTGGTATCTCACATGGCATTGCTTCTTATCAAGGGTCCCACTTCATAGCAAATGTAGTGTGGGAATGGGCATACACTCATGGAATTCTCTTGTCCTACAACATTCCTCATCATCCTGAAGCAGCTGGATTGATAGAATGGTTAAGCCTCATAAGCATGATTAAGCCTCAATTATGACACAAACTATGTGATAACACCTTGCATGGCTGGGGCAATTATCTCCAGGATGCTAGTGTGTATTCTAAATAAACAGCCAACATAAGGAGCTGTCTCACCCATACTGGGATTCATGGGTCCAGGAATCAGGGGGTGAAAATAGGAGTGGCATCACTCATTAATACCCCTAGTGATCCAGTAGAAAACTTTTGCTTTCTGCTCTGCTGGTCTACAAGTGAGTTCCAAAAAGGAGGAGGGCTTCCACCAGGAAACACATTGATTCCATTGAACTGGACTTTCAAATGTTTGCGTACCTGCTTTGGGCTTCTTACACCTCTGAATCACCAAGCAAGGAAGGGCATTGCTGTACTGGATAGGGTGATTGATCCTGACTCTTAAGGAGAAATGGTGCTGCAACCACACAATTGAGGTAAAGAAGGTTTTGCCTGGAATACAGTTGATCCCCTAGGGCATCTCTTAGTACCACCATGCCTTGTGATTACATCAAAGAAAAGCTGCAACAACTCAATCTAGGCAGGGCTACCATTTGTCCAGCAAGTTCAGTAATAAAGATTTGGTTCACCCTACGAGGCATAGAACAACAGCTTTTTGAGCTGCTTTCTGAGGGTAAAAGGGACATGGAATGTGTAGTGGAAGAAGGTAGTGATAAATATTAACCACAGCCATTTGACCAGTTACAGAAATGTGAGTTGTAATGATATGAATATTTCTTCCTTGTTTTGTTATGAGTGCATTTGTATATGTATATAAAGCAGATAGCTTTGTTTTCTTCTCTATCATATCCCCTTATCTGGCACAAGTTGTACTGTTCATTTCATAGTGTTTGAGTTGTAGGATATCAAGTTTAAGAGTGTATATTACCCAAGGATGTGCACCCTACTCTGGAGAGAGATATTGTTTTCCCTGTTGTACACAGGACAGTTGAGTATTTTCAGGCAAAAATATGTCTGTTGTTTTTTATTTAGAGATCAAGTATGGTTTAAGGAGATGCATATAGTTGACAAGGGGTGGACTTTGATCATTAGGTTTCATAAGTCAACTTGGCCAGGTATTGGTCCCCAGTAGTCTAGTCAAACATGCACAAGCCTGTTACTGTGAGGACATTTCATGAACTTAAATAAAGTTGATTGCATTTAGGTTGATTATATTTCTGACAAACTAAAGAGGGTCTCTTCAGCAAAGAGAAATATTTTCATCCAATCAGTTGAAGGCTTTAAAAATAGAAGTGATGTCTTCAGCAGTCAGAAGGGAGAATTTTCATATCTACTTCAGCCAGCCAACCTCTTATGGGGAATTCATTGAAAACTGTCACTGTAGTTGTCAGCCTGCAGCCTGCCTTATGGAATTTGGACATGTGTATCCTCATAATTGTGTGAGACACTTTGACAAAATCTCCTAATATTTGCAGATACCTCCTATTGTTTCTGTTTCCATAGAGAATGCTGGATAATACACTCTTTAATTCACTTGTTAGCAGTATGTTTTTAATTTCCACATAATTATGTATTTTACATTTCTCCATCTGTTATTGGGATTTCAACCATGAACAGGGTCAGGTCTCATCCCATAACAAAGCCATTTTAGATGGAAAAGAGTTAATATTGAAATCTTCAATGCATGGAAAAAGATGAAAATAAAATTAAGCACTTCAAAAACCTTAGAGATTCTTTATACAGATGGATACTTCCAAACTTAGGATAAATAACAAAATATTAAAAATGTATTCCCCTTTTTTGCCTCCTACTTTCTCTCTTGCACACACACAGACACCTTTTATAAGTTGAACTAGATGATTACATGAAAGCTAGTGAATATACTTTAAAGTAACATCTCATATTTCAAAGCAAACCATATTGTACATCATGAATTAAAACAAATTCATAAATGATCCATTTATGTCACTCTTTTTGCTGCTATTGACAAATACATGGTTTGAACATTTTGTTTCTGTGGGGGTTTTTGATTTGGATTAAAATATCTGCTTTAGAAAACTTACCAAAACTAGAATTGATGAGGGGTTTTTGAATTCTATTTTTAGAGAGGTGCTGGTTCCAAGTCACACTGCTTACAGTAATGTATGCTACTTCCACTGATCCTGGTTGAAGAGGTCCCAGGGACACTTGAATATGAACTTTTATTTCAGAAGACAGTGCTTCAAGTTGCTTAGGCTTCTTAAACATTTGATGACACTAGGTCTTGTGCTACAGTTTCTCCTTGAAAGTTAAAAACTGTAGACAGCGTTTGGAACACTGGTGAACATTTTCTCAGTGCTCTCTACAATGACAAATGTATGTTGAGGTCATTTTTTAAAATTTTAGGAAAAAAAGGACAAATCAAATTTTTAGAATTTCATGGCATATTCTAAAATGTGTTTCCACATCAGCAAAAGCTGATGATCTATAATTGCAAGCCTGTCAAATGTAAGGTTTTTCACCAAGTTTGTGACTGTCCTTCATGGGTTGTAAGAGAACATGGTCTGTTTCAAATGACAATTCACAGATTTTACAGAGAGTGGAGGGTTCCTGGGGGTGTGCACACTTTCAATATGACACTGTAGCTGGAAAGGAGAGGGGAATTGCCTGTGGCCATGTTGGCAGATGCTGTGCCTTTCCCAGCTGTTGCTCCTTTGCTTCACGTGGTTCATAAAATTAATATTTTTAGAACTTTAAAGCAGCTTAGGCATTTAAGGCTTTTACAGTCTTCTGTTCTGGCTGCCCATTTTCTTTATGTTGTTCATAGTAAAAGACATGAAGTAACACAATCATGCTTCCTTTATTGGAATCTTTATTCTTGACCTGCTATATATGAACAATCTATTTTGCCAGTCCTCCATTTTCCCTGACTGGATTTACAGGCTTGAAATTGTTCTTTGCAAAACATTGTAAAAAGTGCTCCATTCTGAACACAGTTTAGCAAGGTATGACAATCTTTGGAGGGTATATTTTGCTGATTGTTTTTTATATGAGATACACCCAAGGGGGACAAAGCTAAAGAATGTCCATCACTGAGTTCAGGCCTTTTGGGATTAATGATATTTACTTCATAAGTGGGAAGTAACTTTGATGTACAAGGATTTTCATCTATACATCCTACAGAAAGTGCTCCTCTTCCTGGACACTGCAATGAACTCACAAGAGGAAATAGCTCTGAAGTTATTAGGCATGATTTGTGGTGAATTAATTTTATAATCAGGTTCAAAGTCTCAATAACAATGAGACTACCTGTTGCTATTGATTCAGATTAGGAAACTGGCAAGTTGTCAACTCTTGATGTAAGTGTCACAGGACCTATAGCCTGCAATGCATGACAAGTACTTTGTCAGAGGTGACCATACTATTTTCTCCTTGAATTAGACCTGGAGTGACTCTGTTAAAAATGTTTGAAACAACTGGTTTTGAATTTGAAGTTGGTCCAAAAATATCAGCTCAGCATCTTCATTTACATGTTCCACCCCAATAAAGATCATCTCAGGGACTTCGCCATCACTTGTTTGGTTTCTTTCACACTTTTCTGTGGTTCTGGCTCTTGTACACACATACCAGTGCTTCCTTTACATAAAATGCAACCTCAAGTGTGCACTGATTCTTCTAAATAAATTGAGATATTTCAGGCAGAAGGTCACATATGGTCCACATCTGTGGTGATCCTGGAGCTCCCAGTGGCACACCAGCATTACGGTACTACCCAGGCAAAGTCCCTAATGTCTTATTTTTATGGTATTACTATCACTGTCCTGGATCTCTTTTAGCTAATACTTTCATGTTATATTTTTTTATCCATTCACTTTCAATCTACTTTTAATTTTAAATTTAAGGTGAGTCTCTGGCAGACAGCATATACTAGAGTCAATTTTTTGTGGCCAACTGATTTTTTTTTGCATTTTTTATTTTGAAATATAATACATATACTAGAAAATGATAACTTTCAAAGTAAAATTAAACAGGAATTTAAAGAGCAAATTTCAAAGAATTGTAATGGTTACTGTTCTACAATTTCAGTTATTTCTTTCTAGCTGCTCTAATACAATAGAGACTAAAAAATATATTTATATGACCCAGTATTCATGGTCCTTTGTTAAATCCTATCTTGTCTGTTGCTACCTCTCCCTCTTATTGAACCACTATTTCAATCTTCAGGGATACATGGGAACTGACCACCCTAATTTTTTCATATTGTAAAGGGGTGTCAATAGTATGGGGAAAGGGGTGCATCAGGTTGATGTTTTTGAAGAGGCTGTTGCCTCTGGGTGTGGGGACATATCTAGCATAGGAATACTCTGGAGGATTTAAATTTCTGAGAAATAAACCTAGTGAGTGTAATTTTAAAGAGTCTCACATAGGGACCTGTGTATACATCAGAATTTTGGGGAGTAATGTTGATTTGGGCTTGGCATATTGCAGGAATTTGAAATACTTAGCTGATGATTGCAACATAGTAACCTCTAGGAACAAACTCTTGACTCTATTTTAAATATCTTAGCCACTGAACCCTTATTCTGTAAACTTTCTTTCTCCTCTTTTGGACAAGAAGGCATTCTCAGTCTCCTGATGTCTGGGTCAGGCTCCTTCCTGGGAGTCATATCCCACATTGCCAGGAAGACTCACTCTCCTGGGAGTCATGTTCCATGTAGCAGGGTGGGTAATGAAATTCTTTGCAGAGTTGGGCTTAGAGACAGAAAGGCCACACATAAGCAACAAAAGAGGCTCTCTGGATGTGACAGTTAGAAGTAATTATAGGTAGAATTAGCCTTCACTTTACAGCCATAAGTTTCACAACAGCAAGCCTCAAGATCAAAGGTTTGACTTATTAAATAAGAGGTTCCTAATTTCACACAGAATATATTCTAAGATAAGCAATGTTTCACATTATCTTCACTTTGTTGTTCAATCACTCTCACTTTTAAAAAATTATCATGACCCAAAAGACCCCAAAGCTCTTATTACACCCTAATTATTTATTCCTAGTATTAATGTGATTCTAGTAAGGTATAGTACATGGTATGCCATGGCTAGTTTTCCCTATATACTACTATGTTGTTAACTCTGTACCAGTATCATAACTTACAAGCACATCATGCAATCACTTATTTATATTTGTAGTGCTTATCTGTGGGATACATGGCATTAAACAACTACTTTCAGTCATGTTCACCTTCAATACAGCACTGATACTTTAAATCCCATTAATGAGATTTTGTCACCCCTGTCCTTTCCATTCCTTTAAGTTCAACCTCAATAATAGGTCTGTATATATTAGGTGATCATTCCCCTTCTGTAGCTTCTGTCTATATCTGGGTCCTCTATACTCTACATTTGAAGACACTGCTTTTACATCATACAAAAATATCATATTAGTGATAGTATGCAATGTCTCTCCCTTTGTGTCAGAATTATGTTATCAGACTTCATCCATTTTTTTCACATATTTCAGGAATTAATTCCTTCTTACTTCTGAATACTATTCCATCATATGTATACACATTTTATTTATCCACTCATCTGTTGAAGGAACTTGGATTGTTTCCATCTTTTTTCAATTGTGAAAAGGCCACTAAAACATCAGTGTGAAAATGTCTGTGTCACTTCTGTCAGATCTTCTAGGTATATACAGAGTACTGGAATTGAAGGATCATAGGATGACTTAACATTTATTTTTCTGAGGAACTGCCAAACTCTCTTCCACAGCAATTGTAAAATTATAAATTCCCACCAGAAGTGGAAAAGAGTTCCAACTTCTCCACATCCTTTCCATCATTTGTAGTTTCCTGTTTGTTTAATGGCAGCCATTCTTATTCATGTCAGATGATACCTCATTGTGGTTTTGATTTGCATTTCCCTAATTGCTATTAAGATGATTATTTTTTTCATGTGAATTTTAGCCATTTCTGTTTCCTCTTTGGAAAAATTTATTTTCATATCAATTTTCCTTCCATAATTGGGATGTTTTTACATTTGTTGTTGAGTTGTAGGGTTTCTCTATGTATGCTGGATATCAGTCTCTTATCAGATATATGGTTACAAAATTTTTCTCCCATTGAGTTGTCTGCCTCATTGCCTTTTTGACAAAATCCTTTGAGCACACAAGATTTTGATTTTGAGGAGTTCCTATTTATCTTTTTTTCTTTTGTTTCTTGTGCTTTGGGTTTAAAGTTTAATTAGCTACCTCTTATAATAATTGTATTGAAGATGTGCCAGTTTGAATGTATTGTGACCCCCAAATGCCATTATCTCTGATGTAATCTTGTGTGTGCAGACCTATCAGTGTCAATTAGATTGTAATTCTTTGAGTGATTCCATGCAAATGTGCCCCACCCAAATGTAGTTGATAACCCTGATGAGATAAATTCCATGGAGGTGTTGCCCCACACATTCAGGGTGGGCCTTGATCAGTGAAGCCATATAAATGAGCTGACAAACAGAAGGAACTCAGTGCAGCTGAGAGTGACAATTTGAAGAGGAGCTACAGCCAAGAGGGACACTTTGAAGAATTCACAGGAGCTGCAGATGAGAGACAGTTTGAAGATGGCCATTGAAAGCAGACACTGGCTCCAGAAAAGCTGAGGAAGGACAAATATTCCAAGTGCAACTAAGAGTGACATTTTTGAGGAACTGCAGCCTAGAGAGGAACATCCTGGGAGAAAGCCATTTTGAAACCAGAACTTTGGAACAGATGCCAGCCACATGCCTTCCCAGCTTACAGAGTTTTTCCTGACAACATTGGCCATCCTCCAGTGAAGTTATCTGATTGCTGATGTGTTACCTTGGACACTTTATGGCCTTAAGACTGTAATTGGGTAACCAAATAAGCCCCTTTTTATAAAAGCTGATCCATCTCTGGTGTTTTGCATTCCACCAGCATTAGCAAACTAGAACAAGGATGTTACCCTATATTATCTTCTAGGAGTTTTATTGTACTGGCTCTTATATTTAGGTCTTTGATCCAACATGAATTAATTTTTGTATAGGGTGTGAGTTAGGGGTTATCTTTCATTCTTTTGAATATGTATATCCAGTTCTCCCAGCCTCATTTGTGGAAGAAACTACTCTGTCCCAGTTCAATGGATTTGGGAGCCTTGTCAAAAATCAGTTGACCAAAAACCTGGGTATCTACTTCTTATTTCAAGATTTTATTCCATTATCAATATGTCTATCTTTGTGCTAGTTCCATGCTCTTTTAACTACTGTGGCTTTCAAGTCAGGAAATATAAATCCTTCCATTTCATTCTTCTTTTTTAGAATTTTTTTTTTAATTTTGTAATTCAAGTTCCCTCTCTCTTCCAAATAAATTTGATAACTAGTTTTCCAAGTCTGCAAAGTAGGTTGTTTGAATTTTTATTGGATTGCATTGATGTTTAGCCTTCCTATCAATGAACATGGGATATCTTCCCACCTATATAGGCCTCTTTGATCTCTTTTAATAAAGTTTTTAATTTTCTGTATTGAGGTTCTTTAAATGCTTGATTAAGTTTCTTCCTAGGTACTTGATTCTTCAGTGAATGGAATTTTTTTGTTGATTGTCTATTGAGTTAGATCATTACTAGTACAAAGGAACATTACTGATTTTTGAACATTAATATTCTATCCCTCACATTTTGCTGAATTTATTAGCTCAGGCATCTATGTTGTCAATTTCTCAGAATTCTCCAAATATACCTTCATAACATCTAAAATTAATTATATTTTTTCTTCCTCCTCTTCAATTTGGATGCATTTATTTCTTTTACTTGCTGGATTGCTCTGGCTGGAACTTCTGGCACAATGTTAAATAGTAGTGGTGACATTGTGCATCCTTATTTCATTCCCCATATTAAAGGAAGGATTTCGTTCTCTCACCATTGAGGAACATGTTGCCTTGGATTTTTCACATATGCCGTTATCATGTTGAAGAAGTTTCCTTCAATTCTGACATTTTGAATAGTTTTTTAATCAAAAAGGGATGCTGACTTTTGCCAAATGATTTTGCAGCATCTATCAACTTATCATTTGTTTTCTCCGTTTCAGTTTGTTTATGTGTTATATTTCTTTGACAGATTTTCTTATGTTAAACCACCTTTGTGTACCTGGAATGAGCCCCACTTGGTTGTGGTGTATAATTCCTTTAATGTGCCTTTGGATTCAACTTGCAATATTTTGTTGAGAATTTTTATGTATATATTCATTAGGGAGCTTGGCCAGTAGTTTTCTTTTCTTGTAGTATCTTTATCTGATTTTGCTGATAGAGTGATGTTACCTTCCTAAAATTAATTAGGTACTAATCTTTCCTCAATATTTTGAAAGAATTTGAGCATGAATGGTGCCAGTTATTTTTTGTTTGTTTGGTAAAATTCCCCTGTAAACACATCTGACACTTGGTTTATATTTGTAAGAAGATGCTTGATAACTGACTGGATCTCTTGTGATTTGTTTATTGAGGTCTCCTATTTCTTCTCAGGTCAGTCTAGGTTTGTTTCAAGGAAATTGTCCATTTATTCTAAGTTGTCTAGATTGTGGGCATACAGCTGTTCATAGTATCCCCTTATAATTTTAAAAATTTTCTTTGAGATCCATAGTAATGACTGCTATCTCATTTCTGATTTTGTTTATTTGGATTTTCTATCTTTTGTCTTTGACAGTCTAGTAAGGGTTTGTCAATTTTACTGATCTCAATGAACTAACTTTTGGTTTTATTTATTCCTGCTATTGTTTTTTGTTCTCCAGATCATTTATTTCTTCTTATATCTTTGTTATTTCTTTTCTTCTACTTGCATTAGTGTTAACTGGCCCTTCATTCCCTAGTTTATTCTTTTGTTTAGTTAGGCCTTTGGTTTTAGCTCCAACTTCCTTTTTTATGTATGCATTTGAGGTTATAAATATCCCACTCAGGACCTCCTTCACTGCATCCCATAGGTTTCATATGTTGTGTTCTCATTTGCATTTTCCAGTTATTTACTGGTTTCTTTTGCAATTTCTTTTTTTACCCACTGATTATTTAAGAGTGTGTTGTTTAACCCCCAATATATATTTTTACTTGTAATTTTATTGAGGTATAATCACATGCCATACTATCATCCAAAGTGTACAATCAATTGCTCACAGTATAATCATATAGTTGAGTATTCATCACCAGCATCAATTTTTGAACATTTTCACTACTCAAAAAAATAGTAAAAATTAAAATCAAAATAAGAATAAAAATAAAAGTAAAAAGAACATCCAAAACAACCCATGACCCTCATACTCCCCTATTACTCATTTACTTTGGGTGCCCATTTTTCTACTCATCTGTCCGTAGAGTGTATAAAGGGAATGTGAGCAACAAGGATTTCTACAGTCACGCAATCACACTATATGAGCTCTAAAGTTATACAATTTTCTTCAAGAAACAAAGCTACTGGGTTGCAGTTCAACAGTATCAGGTATTTCCCTCTAGCTATTCTAATACACTAAAAACTATAAAGGCATATCTCTATAATGCATAAGAATAATCCCCAGTATGACCTCTTGACACAATTTGATATCTTTCAGCCCTGGAAACTTTACTTTGTTTCATTTATCTTCCCCTTTGGGTGAAGAAACCTTTTTCAATCCCATGATCCCTCATATTTGAAGGACAGTTTTGCCAGATATAGGATTATTGCTTGATAGTTTTTCTCTTTCAGTATCTTAAATATATCACCCCACTTCCTTCTGGCCTCCATGGTTTCTATTGAGAAATCCACATATAGTCTTATCAAGCTTCCTTTATATGTGATGTATGTGATGTACCAATTTTCTTTTAGTGTTTTCAAGATTCTCTCTTTATCTATGTCATTTCATAATCTTATTATTAAGTGTCTTGACCTAGGCCTATTCAAATCTGTTCTGTTTGGGATATGATGTGCTTCTTGGATCCATAATTTTATGTCTTTCATAAGAGATGGGAAATTTTCATTATTTCCCCTATTATTGCTTCTGCCCCTGTTCCCTTCTCTTCTTCTTCTGGGACACCCACGACATGTACATTCCTGCATTTCACATTGTCATTCAATTCCCAGAGATGTTGTTCATATTTTTCCATTCTTTTCTCTGTCTCTTCTTTGGTGTGTAGGCTTTCAGGTCTCTGGTTCTCCAGTTCCTGAGTGTTTTCTTCTGCCTCTTGTGATCTGCTTTTGTATGTCTCCATTGTGTCTTTCATCTCTTGTATCATGCCTGTCATTTCCATAGATTCTGCCAGTTGTTTTTTTTTTTTTTTTGAACTTTCAATTTCTACCTTATGTATATCCAGTGTTTTCATTATATGCTTCATCTCTTTTGTCAGATCCAGTCTTATCTCTAGGAGTCATGTCCCATGTTGCATGGGAGATTTACATCCTAACTGTATTTATTTTTGAAAGTTCTTGTTCTTTGGTGGTTATTGATTTCAAGTTGCATTCCATTCTGGTAAGAGAATGTGATTTGGATGATTTCAGTCATTTTAAATTGAGACCTGTTTTGTGCCCCAACATTTGACATTTCCTGGAGAACGTTCCATGAACACTAGAGAAAATGTGTCTACTGTTATTTTGAATGCAATCATATATTTCTTATATATATATATATATATATATATATATATATATATATATATATACATACACACACACACACATATATATTAAGTGTAATTCATTTGTTATTTTGAATGCAATCATATATTTCTTCATATATATATATATATATATATATACACACACATATATATTAAGTGTAATTCATTTACCATATTGATTTTGCATTTAAGACCTATTTCAGCTGATGTTTCTGTGGGTACCCCTGTTTTCTTTGGTTACAGTGTCTATGGAATATTTTTTCCATCCTTTCACTTTCAATCCCTTTGTGCCACTAGGTCTAAGATGAGTCTCTTGTAAACAGCACATCAATGGATCATACTTTTTAATCTATTTAGTCAGTCTACATCTTTTAATTGGAGAGTTTAATCCATTACCTTTCAAATTCATTACTGTGAAGGCAGTTCTTGAACTAACCATCTTATCCTTTTTTTATTCTGTTTTTCCCTCTTCTCTCTCTTTTTCCAATAAGTTATGCTTTCTAATACTCATGTTGTGTAACTTTCTCCAGATCTCTCTCTCCTGACTTTTTTCTCAGTGGGCAGAACTCCATTTAGTATTTCTTGCAGGGCAGGTCTCTTGTCAACAAATTCTCCCAGCATGTGTTTGTGAAAGTTTTAAACTCTCCCTCACTTTTTTTTTTTTTTTTGGAATGTTTAAAATGTCTTTATTTTCTTTATTTTTTTATTAAATTCAGTTTTATTGAACTACATTGACACACTATACAATCATCCATGATATACAATCCACTGTCCACAGTATGATAACATAGTTATGCGTTCATCACCACAATCTATCTCTGAACATTTTCCTTACATCAGAAAGAACCAGAACAAGAATAAAAAATAAAAGTGGAAAAAGAACACCCAAATCATCCCCCCATCCCACCCCATTTGTCCTTTAGTTTTTATCCCCATTCCTCCACTCATCCATACACTAGATAAAGGGGGTGTGATCCACAAGGTCTTCACAATCACACTGTCACCCCTTGTAATCTACGTTATTATATAATTGTCTTCAGGAGTCCAGACTGCTGGGTTGGAGTTTGGTAGTTTCAGGTATTTACTTCTAGCTATTCCAATACATTGCAGCCTAAGAGGTGTTATCTATATAATGCATAAGAATTTCCACCAGAGTGACCTCTCGACTCCATTTGGAATCTCTCAGCCACTGAAACCATTTCGTCTCATTTTGCATCCCCCTTTTGGTCAAGAAGATACTCTCAGTCCCACGATGCTGGGTCCACATTCATCCCCAGGAGTCATACTCTGCATTGCCAGGGAGATTTACACCCCTGGGAGTCAGGTCCCACATAGGGGGGAGGGCAGCGAGCCCACATGTTGAGATGGCTCAGTTAGAGAGAGAGAGGGCCACATCTGAGCAACAAAGAGGCACTCAGGGGGGAGACTCTCAGGCACCATTACATAAAACTTTAGACTCTCCTTTGTGGTAATGAGCTTCATAAGGGTAAGTCCCATGCTCGAGGGCTCAGCACATCAAACCGCCAGTCCCAATGTTTGTGACAACATCAACACCAGTCCAGGTGAGGATGTCCAACACATCCGCACCTTCCCCCAGATCCTCGGGGCTGGGGAGGGGGAGGCTGTAAATATATTTTTTATTATCTGCCCAAATTAACCTAGGATGTGTCACTATTTCACTCCAGCCTATACTAACCTACCGTATCTGACTTCCTATTCAAAGTTCCATGCAATTGTGGTGTTTGAACAAATCGACTGTAGAGTTGTACCATTTAGAAAATTTAGATCCTGTACCAAATAGATATCTATTCCCTTGGTCTCATATGAAAGTTGAAGTTTTAAAACACAATCAGTTTCAACCTCTACCCTTTGGCCTGGCTTGCCCTGGTCTTAACCAGACCTGCTTCATTCATATCACTAATTGAAGTCTGGGCTCTTTTTCAGCTTTTTTGTTTTTTTTTTGACAGTGGCTGTATGCACTAATACTGACATTCATATCTACCAAGCTCTAGCTCTGAGTTTCAGGTGTCTCAGAGATATGCATTGTTCCAGAGTCCAATCAGGTTATATGCTAGGGGATCAGCATCTCAAAGTTTAGAGATAGGCCTTACAAGTCAGGGATAGAGTTAACTGCTGTAAGAGCTTACAATCTAGGGACTATTACAATTATTGTGTCCACGTTAGGCTATGTTCTAAGATTCAATTCTGAGTTTACACATTGTAGTTAGTCCATATTGGTGAGGCATCATCCCTCTCACCATGTTTTCTCCAACACTTTTACTCCTATATATATATTTTCCTACAATTTTATAGAGTTATATTCACATACCATACATTTATCCACAGTGTACAATCAGTTGTTCATGGTATCATCATAAAGTTGTACATTTATCACCACAATCAGCACTTGAACATACTGATTACTACAAGAAAAAATGTTTTTCTTTTTTAGCAATAAGAAAAAATGATAAAAAGAGAAATAACATGTCATACAATATACTACTAAGGACAGCAAATAACACCGCTACCAAGAATCCCATATTCCTCCCCTATATCCCCCTCTCATATACATTTAGCATTGGCATATTGCCTTTGTTACATTTAATGGAGGTGTATTACAATGTTACTGTTGACCATAGACTCCAGTTTGCTTTGATTATGTTTTTTTCTGAATACCATTCCTTTTTCAAATTTCTACGTGGTTGACATTCATTTGCTTTCCCACATGCAAAAACATTTTTATATTTGTATATTTAGTAACAGTCATTGGCCACTCCAGTTTTTGCCACGTTATACAATCCCAGTCTTTATCATCTATCTTTACCTCTGGTGTCATACATTCTCCTATCCCACCTCTTTCAGCTTTACTCACAGACATCTTTGTTCAGTGTACTTACAATACCATGCTACCATCACACAGTATTATGCTATCTATTTCTGGATCTATGCAATCAATCCTAAACATTCTGTAGTCCTTCAGCATCCAATGGCTGATCTCTGCCCTCTTTCTATCTCCTGGTTGCCTGTGTTGTCAGCTTTTAACTCCCAAAGTTTTTTCATTAATGTCTGTTCATATTAGTGAGACCATACAGAATCTGTCCTTTTGTTTCTGGCTAACTTCACTCAACATAATGTCCTCAAGGTTCATCCACATTATTACATGATCCATGTCTTTGTTCTGTTTTACAGCTGCATAATATTCCATCATGTGTATATACCACAGTTTGTTTATCCACTTGTCCTTTGATGGGCATTTGGGCTGTTTCCATCTCTTGGCAATTGTGAATAATGCTGCAATAAACACTGGTTTACAAATGTCTGTTTGTGTCTTAAGTTTCAGTTCCTCTGAGTATATACCCAGCAATGGAATAGCTGGGTCATATGGCAAATCTATATTTAGCTTCCTGAGGAAACTTCATACTGTCTTCCAGAGTGGTTGCACCATTCTACATTCCCTCTCCCTCACTTTTAAAGTACAGTTTTGCTGTATGATGTATTCTTTGCCGGCAATTTTGCTTTTCCAGAATTTTAAATATGTCATACCTCTGCCTTCTCACCTCCATGGTGCCTGTTCAGTAGCAGTACTTACTTTTACATGGTTTCCCTTTTATGTGGTGAATTACTTCTGTCTTGCTTTCAGGACTTTCTCCTTTTCTTCAAAATTTGACAATCTTATTAGTATATGCCTTAGAGTGGTTCTATTTGGATCTGTTCTATTTGAAGTTTGTTGGGCTTCTTCTTTGTATATTTATGTATTTTGTAAGGTGGAAAGAGTTACCCAATTTTATCTTCAAATACTCCTCCTAGCACTTTACTTTCATCTTCTGCTTCTGGGACAAAAATTATTGTATTTGTGGAATTCATTTCTGTCCAATCATATTTTTCTGGGGTGAATCATCTGTTACTGGGGTAATGGGGGCTTCTAAGGGTGGAGAGCCTGGAGGAAGGGTGTCAGGTATCCAAGGAAATGAGGTGACTGGGGTACTTGGCAACATCCCAGGGTTTACCCCATAGGTGACCTCTTCCATAGTGGTTAGAGTCAAGTCCCCAAGTGAATAATCACCTCCTGGGGAGGCAGAATCTACAGGAGAGTGAACCATCACAGTCAGTAACCTCCAAGGGAGTGTTTTTACTGCTTGAAGAGCCTGATATGCAGCATCTGTAGCCTTCCTCTTTACTTCAGCATCCTCTTCCTCGAATTTCTTTCTCATTGCAATGTCATTGCAAAGCTCATCCAGTCTGCTATCCATGTGCCCAGCTTGGATTAGTTCTGCATCTCTTTTCAGTCATCTATATTTTTCCTGGATTTCCTTTATTACTTTCTTTAATTCCTCAACTGGTTCAGCCATCAGTTTCTGAACAGTGACATCTTCAACAGTTTCCACAGCTTCCCCTTTTTCACTGCATTTCCATTTTGGGGTCTCAGTGGTCATTTGAAGTTCTGAGTATTGAAAAACACAATGTTTTTGAGAGAACCAGTCTGGATGGTGGCCAGGTTCTGCAAAAGGCTTGATTGTTCTGTTAACTAATACCCAGTTTTGATCTCCACTCCTCATGAAAGAAGCCAAACACAAGTTCTCCTGGATAGACCATGGCCCTGTGGGGCCAGTACTCAACAGTTCATTTGCCCATTCCTGTTGCCATCTTGGCCCTGAAGTCTCTCTCCCTCATTTTTGAATGAAAGCTTCACCTGATATATAATTCTTGGTTGGCAACTGTTTTCTTAAAGCACATTAGGCATTTCAATCCACTGTCTTCTTTTCTTCATTATTTCTGATGAGAAATCAGCACTCAACCTTATTAGGATTTGCTTGCACATAACTCATTGCTTTTTTCTCAGAGCATTCAGAAGTCTCCCCTTGTACTTTGTGTTCAATGTGATCAATAAATGAAATGGTTCATTTTTCCTAATGCTTCTGATGTTTGGTGTTTCTGAGCTTGTTGGGTGTGTATATTCATATTTTTTGTTAAGCTTGGGAAGTTCTTTCATTGTTTCTTTGACTATTCCTTCTTCCTACTTCTTTTCTCTCCTTTTGGAACCCCTATAATGCATACATTGGTACATTTGAAGATCTCTTAAGATATTTTCACTCTTCATAATTATTATATTTCTTGCTCAACCCTATTCATTTCAATTGTCCTGTCATTGTGCTCAGATTCTTTCTTAGGCCAACACCAATCTGCCCTTGAAACCTTTCTGGACACTTTTTATTTTTGTTACTATGATATTCAACTCCAGTAGTCCTGTTGATTCCTTTTAAAATTTCTGTATCTTTACTAAGGTTCTCACTTGCTCATTCATTGTTTCCCTTATATCCTTCAGTTCTTTCTCTGTATTTTCCTTCATCTTGAGCATTTTAGGATCATTTTTAAAGGATTTATTTGGCATGTTCACATTCTGGCATTCTTCACTGTTAGTTGCTGTATTTTTATCCTTTTCATTTGGATGGGCCATCATTTCCTGTTTCTTTGTCTTGCACTCATTGCACACTGTGCATTTTAATATGTTAATTCTGGTATTTACTCCCTGAAGTTTTGTTTCATGGTTTTGTAACCACATGGTGATAAGAGAAAGATTTTATTGAGCATCATCCCCCCTATCAGGGATGCCTACAGAAAATGAATGCAGTGTGCATGTTCCCCCTTGTCATTCTGTGCCTGTGTCTGGTCCTGTGCTTTTTCTTCTTAGTTGTTTTTGAGATTCCCTATTTTCAGGAGTTTGTCCTCTGTTGACCAGGAGACAGACATCCTGCTCATTGTTGTTTGAGGACCACAAGTCATTGCTCCTGTATCACTGCCTTTATAATTCTTACATGTTTTTATTGCCTCAAGTTGCTATTGCCTGAGGGGCAAATTTTGAGTTGAGGGATGTCATGAAGAGGGCTTTCACAAGTCTGTTTATTCTGCTGAATTAGGGCCAGTCAACCATGTCAACTCTACAGACTGGCTCCAAAATGCCCTGGGTAGAAGACCAAGTAAGTCACCAAGATCTTTCTTCACAGCTTTTCAAAGCTGAGCTCTCTTGGCTTGCCCCAAAAATATACTCCTTCATCCAACTGTCTCATGCAGACCTGTGGAAGGCTAGAGTCTTCAGTTCATCTCTACCACTCCAGAAGGTTCAAAAAAATGGCTGTCACCACTGCCTCTGTAGGGTAGGTTGAATCAATGGCCACATTTATAGTGGAGCCCCAGCAATCAAAATCCATTAATCAAAAGCTGTGATCTGTGCTTAGATGTGCCCCCACTTGGTCTTGGCGAAGATTTTCACATCCCTTTATGTCACCAGCAAGCTTGACAAGGGTTGGAATCTTTCTGGAGTGCAGCAAGAGTGGGATACGTGTGACAGTAACCACCTTGAGATGAGAGCAATTTTTTGTTCTTTACTGTAATTTGTCAGGTTCTTTCTTCTGCTCTTCCCTGGATGCTGTACAGTATTCCTCTCATTCGTGGAGATTCAAAATAGCTGTTTCAGACAGGTTCTACATGTATAATAGCTTTTATGCTGGGAGGACTGAGTCTTAGTTCTTGCTCTTCTGCTTCTCACTATCCACTTGTCACATGCATCTGTTTTTGATTCAGCAATTTATCTCCTACATGCTCAAGAAAAATGAGTGTCTAGGTCCACCAACTCAAGTATAGCAATTTTAAAGGAAGTTCATTTTTCACAATAGCTAAAACATGGTAATAAACACAATGTCAAATATTAGGATAATGAATAGCTACAATATGTGCAGTAAATCTGGTGGAACACTCCTAGAAAATCAAATCACCCCCAGCCAAAAATTATATATATAGATAGATCAAAAGAAGTCAACTACAGAAGAATACATATTATATGATTCTATTTATATGGACATTGAGTATTCATAATAGTGTCTGACATCAAATAAATGAATACTTATGGATGTATTAAACAGAGAGCAAAAAACTATATATTCAGATAAACTAAAGCAGAGAAAGTTCAAGGCCATCAACTGGATGGTACAAAAAATGTGAACAGATGGTTTTCAGGCTGAGGGAAGTCATTCCAGATGGATACAATGGATGAAGTAAGGTATGAAGGACAATGAAAGGGCAAATATGTGGGTTCAGGAAGTCAAGAAAATATAACTTGTTAAAGTGCACACAGCCCTTAAGTTGTAGATCCTGCCTAGAAACATAAGCTGTTTGGCTCTAGAGGCAGCCAGATTAACCACAATTATTTGCCATCCTCTATGGGGGGTGTTGAGGGAGGGGAAGCCCTCCATGGGAAAGCTTGAATAGAATGTAACAAAATTACTCTTAAGTACTCAGAACTGTGACAGTGACATAGCAATCATGAAATTTATTTTTATATGTCATCTAAATGCATATTTAAAAACAATCACCTTTAAAATAAATCCAGGGTCATGTGGAAAAATATACAGATATTGATTCAAATAATTTTTCATATGTGTGATCTGTCAACTAATGATGGAAACAAGATAGAATGTAATAAGTTGAAGATCAATTTTGAAATCTCTGGGTAATATCTAAAAGTACTGAGATAAGATTTTATAATAGAAAATCTACTAGATGGTAAAAAAGGAAAAATACACTTTATCAACTCAATAGAAGAAATATCGGACACAGAAAAGTTGGGACAAATAGCAAACCAAAAGCATGAGAGTAGACAGAAATTCAACATTTGCTACTAATGACATTAAATTTAAATGAACTGAATGACACAATTATAACACAAAATTTGTCAATTGGAATGAAAAACTAAAATATCCAACTGTAAGCTCTTCATAAGTGATAATACTTAAAATAAGCAGAAAAATATACATCAAAAAATTTTAAACAAAATGGCAAAATATATAATGCAAAACAAGCCCCCCCAAAAACCAGTCATTAAAGCTATATGGCTGAATTCTAGTAAAAAAATGTAGACCAGATGCAGGAATTAAGGCTCCATACAAGGAGAGATTTTTCTTAATGATAAGGAAGTTGATTTAATAGGAAGATTTAACAATTATAAATTTGTATGCACTTATGACATAACTACAAACATACTCCACAAAATGACATCACAGAGGAGAATTTTTTAAATTCCAATATCATAGTTGGAGATATAAACAAAATCTAATAAACACAATACTTGAATGACAGAATGAGATAACTTGTCTTAAACAGGACATAGAGATTATTGCTCTCTGAGTACATAATTTTTTCAAGTACATTTTTGGCATATATCAAAATTGTCCATTTACTAAGCCACAAATCAACATGTTCCATTTGTTAAAATCATAATGACTATTTTGTCTGAGCATACCTGAATTAAACTAGAAATCAGTGACAGAAATGTAATTGGAATTTCTAAGAATCATGGAAGATATTTTGCTTTCCTAGAGTCATCTCAAGGCAATTAGATATTTGAAATTACAACAGTGCTCTATTTTTATGCCAAAGTTTACATAATAAGGGGTTTTCTCTACTGCAATTGCTTCCCTACATTTTAAACTAAAACTGAAGAAAGATGGCCTGGTTATAAAACAGAATGATTCCTGCCATGGTCTTAATCATCTCAGGTTCCCACTCACCCTTGCCTGCACCTGAAACATGACTGGATCCTTACCAGAAACCCTGCCTTTCAGCTCCAGTGTAAGAGAAGACAGTATTAACTTGTGTTTGATGTTACTGTTTTCTTCTTTTCCTCCTTTTTACCTCCTCCATGAATCACTCAACTCTCTCCTGCTCTGCTATTCTTTAATAAAATTGGAATATAAAATACTTATAGGGATATTACTTACACGATGAGACCAAACCAATGTACTATTATTCATTGAATTGAAAAACTCAGTCCCAGCAGTTTTAAGCAGATTTGATAATTGTTAATGAAAGTTCAGAGTGATTGGCTTACAGTGCCTAGTGGAACTGATGGCAGAAAAATTGGGGGGCTCCTCTTACTGCCCAAAGTTTCAATATGAATAATATTAAATTAAATATTTAAATACATTTAATTTTGTTTGGCTCCATTTATCTTAAAAATTGCATATTTTATTGTTATTGCTATGTAATTAATAATACCACAAATATTTGCCTATTATCTTCTCTTTGCTAACCTCTATGCTACATATTCAGGTGGTGCAAAGTAAATAAGTGAATACTTGTCATGAAAATAAGATATACACATGAACCCTTATACTTCAGGTATAATTCTAGGGATTTCTCATAGCATGTTTTGAAAGAAAATATAAGCATTATTCTGCAATTCATACACACAGCTTCTAGCCCTTTCTGTGCATAATTCACCCCTAAATATTTTGAAATATTGACCTAACTTTAAGTATACTGTTTTATATGGATTTGTGAATAAAAAATATAAATGGAAAATCATACAAATAATTCTGTATATTGAAAATGCATTCTTTACATATGCATTAAAATAAATGATATTTTCTTTTATATTTGTGGGATGGGAGCACCTGTGCAATATTCTAGTTACCCTTGGAGAACTTTGCTGTGCAGAGATCCTCCTGAAACTTGGCAATCTGCAAGTAAAAAAATGATCTAAGTTTTAAAATCGTTATGCACATCATTTCAGAACACTTTATAATGTCATAATCTTTTTAAAAGAAAATATCATTATCAAAAGCAGAGCCCTGGATTTTCCTCTTACATCTTTTTGTGTATTTAAAAACAATAGTGCTATGGGTTTAGGATGGAACAAATGTAAGTGCTGAAAGTATCACATAATTGCTTTTGTCTGTGATTGCTTTTTTCCTACTGATTTATTTTTCCTCAACATAGACACCTGTGCCAGTTTGAATGTTTTATGTCCCCCCAAATGCCATTATCTTTGATGTAATCTTGTGTGGGCAGACCTATCAGTGTTAATTAGATTGTAATTCTTTGAGTGTTTCCATGGAGATGTGCCCCACCCAACTGTGGGTGATGACTCTGATTGGATAATTCCCACGGTGGTGTTGGCCCACCCATTCAGGGTGGATCTGAATTAAATTACTGGAGAACTATATAAGATCAGACAGAAGGAACAAGCTAGTACAGCCAAGAGGGACATTTTGAAGAATGCACAGAAGCTGAGAGAGTAACTGCAGATGAGAGACAATCTGAAAACAGCTGTTGAAAGCAGACTCTTGCTCCAGAGAAGCTAAGAGAGGACAAACACCCCAAGAGCAACTGAGAGTGACATTTTTTTAGGAATTGCAGCCTAGAGGGGAATATCCTGGGAGAAAGCCATTTTGAAACCAGAACTTTGGGGCAGACACCAGCCATGTGCCTACCCAGCTAACAGAGGTTTTCTGGACACAATTGGTCATCTTCCAGTGAATTTACCCAATTGTTGTTGACTTACCTTGGACACTTTATGGCCTTAAGACTGTAACTTTGTAACCAAATAAACCTCCATTATAAAAGCTGATCAATTTATGGTGTTTTGCATTCCAGCAGCCTTAACAAGCTAGAACAGCACCACTTTGAGAACTGGCTCTATTTGGAGTATTTTCTAAATTTTTAATTCATATGTGGTTTATTACAAATTTTCTATTTAAAGAAGTCATATATCAAAGATGTTCAAAACTTCCTCAGGGCTATGAAGCAAGTAAATGGCAGACTTAAGGCATAAAACATATCTTCCTATGATGGAATGACATTTTATCTCCTGTACTGTCACACATAAATTAAAGCTAGGCTTAACATTGATTCATGAGTGCAACATAAGAAAAGATTTTATTCTGTGTTCAATCAAAGCCTGTTGTATTTCTATAATATGACAGTAGTAGTTTGATAACTGGCTTGAAAGGATAGTCTAATATGTAGAAAATGTTGAGAAAATTTTCTTGAGGTGACTACCTTCAGCATGTAACCAGTTGCACTAAGTTAGATCTATTTTAAATATTGAAGTGGCCATTTTTAACCAACTTAATCATATGATGCTACCATTAAACTTTCAGTAAACAGATTGTCATAAAAAAGAAACAACAAGAAAAACAAAACTTCTTAGTGAAGTCTTTCAAATGGTCCTGAACTAAAGACTCTCAAGGAAGGGAAAATGAGAGAATTTATAGTCTTTCAATAAAGATGTCAGTCTGAAAGTAACTGCTTTCTGGCAGTTGTCGGAGGTTCTCTGTGTTATAAATGGTCATATGAATCACAAGAAAAATGGAACAATAAAATCAGAATGTGAAGTGTGGGGCCTCATTAATGTTCCTTTAGAGAAGCTGAGGATGGAAGGATAAGCAGGTCTATTCCACATTTTCAAGTCATCAAGGAAAATAGTTCAAGCTAGTCCAGCAGAGTATGTGCTGTTCATTAGGATTTATTAAGAATTTAGCCTAGGACCCAAAAGTGAACGGGCTTCAAATACAGGTTAAAATTTCACAACTTATAGTTTTATTCATGAAGAAGAACATTAATGAGGAATTTGCTGTGAATCAACAGCCATTTATTATTCACAGATTTACCACCAATGCATATGTTTACACATACACATTAAACAATCTTTTTATGTCTCAGCTTATTCATATTCTGAATTATGTACAGCTTGTATGGTAAAACATGATATTTTACACAACACAGAAGACTCAACACATTTTGTCTTTTTCAACTTCACAATGTTATTAAATAATTACTGATTCACAGAAATAATATCAAATTTCATAGGTAAGAAAGATGCCAGCAGCTTATTTTATAGGCCTATGAAGGTACACTGTAGTGAAATTAATGGATGCATCAATCACTTTTTACTTCCAAATATAGAAATGCATATTGATAGTACTAAAATGAGTAAAAATTAAAAATATACATAGTACAGATAAAAGTATAATGTAATGCAGAAATAAACCAATCAAGTAAATTCCCACAAAGCATACAATTTTTATAATTTTTATAATATGTACAGAGACCTTAATTTTGAAATATTGTAAAAATGTTAAACTAATGGTTTGGAGATGTTTCTAAGAGCCTTTTTCTCAGAATTTCAAATATGCCATATACTGCATCTAGGTTGGTCTTAGTTCAATAACACATTGAGTGAACTTAAAGTATTTTACAGTAAAATGGCAGAGATATAAGAGATACTCAAGTTCAATGAATCTAAAGTAATAAAGAATCTTTCATGAAAACATTGTGACTGAAGTGTTAAGAGAAGCCAGGAAGGTATACTTTATATATGAGATCATCAAGGGCAGTTTTATTTTTAAAATATATTGTGACATTCATCTTATTTGTTCTGGATTGCTAATGATGCCATTATGCAAAATACCAGAAACAGATTGTCTTTTATAAAGGTGGTTTTCTTTTGCTACAAAGTTACAGACCTAAAGACATAAAAGTGTTCAAATTAAGACATTAACAGTTGATGAAAGATGGCTGATGGCTCCAGAAAACCTCCATTACCTGGGAAGGCAGGTGATTGGCAACTTTTGATCCCAGGTTCTGTTCTAGCTTCTCTTTCAGCTCCTGTGCATCATTGGTTCTTTCTGCCACGAGATTTCTCTCTAAGCACCTGGGGGTTCTGTGTTAGCATATTCTAGGGAAAACTCTGGACTTCATCTGGTAGCTAAACATCCATCTGTCTGCATCTCCAAATATCTCTGTGTCAGTGTCAGCTCTTAGCTCTTAGCTTCCCTCCAAAATGTCTGTCTCTGCTGCTCTGAGCTCATTCTATTTCTGAGTTCTTTTCCAGGATGCCAGTGATTAAATCTAGACCAGCCCTGAATGGCAGGGTCTATGTATCCATGGAAAAAACTTAATCAGTTGATTGAGTCATATCTCCATGGAAACAAAATCAAAAAAGTTTCCAACCTAACCAACACTAATACATCTGCCCCAGAAGGTTGAATTAAAATATATGGCTTTTGAGGGGAAGAAATATATCCAAAATGGCACATTCCACCCCTGGATCCCCAAAAGACATATTCTTTCCAAATATAAAATACATTCATCCCATCACAATATCACAAAAGCTGAAATCCATTCAGTAACAATAGGTAAGTACAAGACCCCATCAAAATCATTCACAGATGTGGTTTTGTCCCAAAACAAAATTCTTTCCTCTGGATGTGGACCTGTGAAACCTATAACAAGTTATCTGCTTCCAATATATAAAGGAGGGACAGTCAAAGGATAAACATTGCCATTGCCATAAGGAGACACTGAAAGAAAAACAGGGTTCACAGTACGAAAACAGTTCCTAAAACACACAGGGCATGCTTCATTAGATTTCAAAATCTGAGAGTCATTTACAAATGATGTTTTATCCTTGGGGCTTGTGACAGCAGGAGTCCAACAATTTTCAAAGTCTTATATGGCAACCCTTTTTTCTCCAAATGCTAAGGTGAGAGCTCCAACATCTCCATGCACTGGGGAAACCACATCCTTCTCAGCCCCACCTTCCACAAGCACCAGGGTGGCACCCAACTCTCTTCCATCACCAGGGAACATGCTCAACCCTATCTAAACAGGCTCACCACAATCACCAGGAAGTGTGCTCCAATCTCTCTGAGGCCTCAGGCAGCAGCACTCTTCCTGAGCATTGAGGCAGAAAGCCCACACTCTGACTCCAGGGAAAACTAACCCTTTCCACATGCTTCAGTTGCTCTTCTTTCCTTCCCAGAGATTTCTTGATTCCAGCTCCCAATTCCCATGATTCTGTCTTTGAAGAAATTTTTCATTTAATTTTTTTCTCCCCCATTCCCTTCAGCCAAAACTGGAAGTGGTTCCATTTCTACAGACATTGCAAACAATTGTTGGCTTGGTGCAAGCCTACAGGGGTCCAGAACCATCAGAAAACCAGATTTTCCACAAATCCTTTCTTGATAACACCATCTCCAATTCTGGCTTGTACTGAAATGGCTGTCAGTTTCCATGTATGGTTAAATCCTCACATGGGACACTATCTTCTGGGGTATCACCTCCTGGTAGCCCAGAGTTTTGCAGTCCATTGATTTCTTGTTTCTTTGTACCCAAGACTTCAATTCTTAGCATATCACTTCTACATTTTACTATAAGCTGCAAGGGTAAATCAGGCTGCATTTTCAACTCTTAGTTTTGAAACCTCTTCAGCTAAGTATTCAAGCTCATCATTTTCAAATTCTGCCTTCCATCCAAAAGCAGGACTCATTTTACAAAACTCTCTGACACTCTAAATCAAGGATAGCCTTTCTTCCATTCAACATTTCTGTTTAAGGCCACATCAGAGCTATCTTTAGAGTCCATATCTCCAGCCTCAGTGTCTTCAAGGCCATACTGGTGAACTGGTGACAAGACTTCAAGCAGCAGACAGTTGGAAATGATGGCTTCACTTTGGGTGGCTGATGCACACAAGCTCCTTCTGTTTTCCAGGCACAGGGTGAGAAAGAAGCACTCCCTACAGGAGCATTACAGGCAGATGCAGGGATTGCAGGGACTGCTCAGGTGGCAGCCACAACAGCCACTGCATATGTACAACATGCTTGGGCTGGTGTTCCTCAAACCCCAGTTGGCCACCATCATGGGTGGAGCTCTTGGTATCTGGTGCAGCCCTGTGTATCTCTGGAATTCAGAGATATGGAGTTATTCTTGGAGCCTGTGCTGGTTTCAATATATTATGTCACCAAAAATGCCATGTGTTTGATACAATCTTCTTGGGGTGGATATATTAATGTTGATGAGGTTGGAAGCTATGGATTAGATTGTTTCCAATGATATGTGACCTACCAAACTGTGAATGATAACTGATTAGACAATTTCCATGGAGATGTAGCCATGCCCATGCAGTATGGGTCTTGATTAGTTTGCTAGAGCCCTTTATAATTGCTCATACAGGAGCTTTCTGCTGCAGCTCACAGACATTTTAAAGGCAGCTGTTAAAAGATGATGCTAATATTTGGAGAACACTAATTTGAAACACAACCTGGGAGCAACAGATGCCAGCCACATGTTTTCACAGCTAACAGATATTTTGGGGATGCCAGTGGTCATCCTTCAGTGAAGGTATCCTATTGTTGAGGCCTTAGCTTGAACATGATTATGGCCTTAAGACAGTAACTTTGTAACCAAATGAACCCACTTTATAAGAGCCAATCCATTTCTGGTATTTGCATTCTGGCAGCCTTGGCAAACCAGAACAGAGCCCATGGCTGTGAAATATCATGGGGCAAGTCATGCCCAGAAATGCCAAAACACCCATCACCTGAGCCCCCTTAGAAAGTGTCCCATCATTGCCACTGCCTGAGCTACCCTCCTGAATATAGAAATGTCAACACATTTTTAATGCATAGCATGAACAAATGCCTGATCAGAATTGTGGGGATTTTCCATTCCCATGTTCCCAAATACCCCAGGAATTACAATATTATTATTCTAAGATTTAATTTTACTTCCATTTTAACCTGAAGACCAATAAAAATACTTAAAAGGGAAAACATCTGTGTCACCAGAAATGACTTCCAAGTTATCTGTTCATTTATCTATGCTCTGTTCTTTATTGCTCTGTACATACTTCTTTACAGTATATAAGAATTATGACAGATCATCTTTGGTTGTACATTTGTCAGTTAACATTTAAAGACATTTTCTGATTTAAGTTAGTCATCATAATTATATTTAGAGTTCTATGAAAAATATAAGTTGAAAATTATAATTTTCAGCCAGTTTTACCTCATAAATATGTTCATGTGCTTATCAGTTGAAAAGAACTCTGATTTCCCTGCCTATAACTCATTACAAAAGTCTGCATTCAACAGTTCTAGATCACCTCAAAATCCTACATTTTATTTTATTTTTCATTAATATGTCAAAAGGAAAATCTCTGAATTCATGTCTGAATTTTGTTGTAAAGCATTCTTGATAGTTATTTTTCCCAGTCTGATATTCCCGGTGTGAACTCCAGCTGAAAAGTTTTTCACCTTGATTTTAGTGTTGACTTTTCCTCAGTATGAGAAATTTAACATAGATGGGTAAATTGAAAACACCAAAGATTTTTCTTCATTCTATATATACATAGAATGTATTATACAATGTGAAACTTCACATGTATTCTATGCATTGCTTTGTAAGTAAAGAATTTCTCACATTTTTTTCATTGAGTAGCCACTCCATCAAATATTATTTCTCATTCTCCTAGAATATTCTCCTCCTAGTAAGGACATTTCTGTCCATTTCTATGGTTTAGGAGTTATTCCTACTCTGAGCTATACTTGTATACTGAAGGATGGAGCCAAGCTGAAATTTATTACAGGTAATTACAGACTTTAAGTTCATCCTAAAATAGTAAAATCATGTTATTTAAAGACAGATTGCAAATAAAAGCATTTACCCATTTATTACATTGAGAGACATTTATTATACTCCTGTGTGAATTCTTTTATTTTAAATATTAGAGCTGTGGCTGAAGACTCTTCCATAAGCAAAACATATTTAATGAGTTCTCTGATGTCCAATAGCAGAATAATGTCTAAGGTTTTCCTACTTAGATGGGAGAAATATTTTCTCCCCACTGTTAATTACCTTATGTCACCTGAGACTATCAGTGAAATGTTTCTCACATACATGACAGGTGTATAGTTTTTTCTCACTGTGAGATATTTCATGTAACTTAAGTTTACCACATAAATGGAAGGATTTCCCACATACGTGGCAGACCTAGTTTCTCCCCAGTGTGAGTTCTTTCATGTTGCCTAAGTTTTCAAAGTAGAAGGAAGGATTTCACACATGGATGGCCAATTTATGGTTTCCCTCCAGTGTGAGTTTTCTCATGTTGCCTAAGTTTGTCATGTACATAGAAGGATTTCCCTCTTAGATGGCAGACATGTGGTTGCTCTACAGTGTCAATTCTTTCATGTTGCATAAGGGTGTCACAATGACTGAAGGATTTCTCACATATATTGTAGATATTGGGTTTCTCTCCAGTGTGAATTCTTTCATGTCACCTAAGGCTACTACAATGACTGAAGGATTTCCCACATATATTGCAGGTATTGGGTTTCTCTCCAGTGTGAATTCTTTCATGTTCCCTAAGGGCACCAAAACAACTGAAGGATTTTCCATATATATTGCCAACATTGGGTTTCTCTGCAGTGTGAATTCTTTCATGTTGCTTAAGGGTATCATAATGACTGAAGGATTTGCCACAAATACTGCAGACATATGGTTTCTTCCCAGTGTGAATTCTTTCATGTTGCCTAAGGTTACCACAATGACTGAAGGATTTCCCACACATACTGCAAATGTATGGTTTCTCCCCAGTGTGAATTCTTTCACGTTGCCTAAGGTTACCACAATGACTGAAGGATTTCCCACACATATTGCAGAGATATAGTTTCTCCCCAGCGTGAGTTCTCTCATGCTGAGTGTAGAACTATCAGTGAAGTCTTTCCCACATACATGGCAGACATATACTTTTACTTCCATATGAATTCTCTCAGATTGTCTGAGGGTGGTACTATCCATGAAATCTTTCCTACATCTGTGGTAGGCATGTAGTTTCTCCACATTGTGAATTCTTTCATGTTGCCTAAGGTTGAAACTTTGAAGGAATTCCCACATAGATGGCAGACATATGGATCTTCCACAGTGTGAATTCTTTCATAGTGTCTGAGGGTAGAACTACCAGTGAACTCTTTCCCACATAGATGGTAGCCATATGGCTTTTCTCCAGTGTGTATTTTCTCAAGTTGTCTAAGGCCAGAACTACTTCTGAAGACTTTTCCACATAGATGACAGTTATATGACTTACATCCAGTTTGAATTTTCTTATTTTGACCAATGAGTGAATGATAATTGAGAACTATTTGAAATTTTTTGTTTACATGGGGTTTCTTTCCCATGTCAGTCTTTGTGGAGTGAGTGAAATATTCTCCCAAATCATTGCTTTCAAGGGGATCCTCTTCAGTGTGGGAAATCTGCTGGTATAAATGACAAGAGAGACTGTTAATGATATGTCCACATATATTTATTAACATAATTCTCTAGTCTAATCATTCAGAATCTCCAGCTATCCTTCATTATTATAGTTCCATGTACATGGGGTACTACATTCTTTTATGCACAGATTTTCTTTTGTATCATCTCAGCTGCAGAGCTATCTAATTAATTTTGAAAACTTCATTATGTTTCAAAGAATAGATATATGAACTATGTTTATGCAATTGTCCTTTCATAGGACTTCAGGTTATGGTTTTGAGCTCAAGATAATTTTTTCCTTAAGTGAAACTATCCACAACTATTTGATGGGAGAGTGAGTAATACCATTTATAATTACTCAGGTGATTGTGATGATCTCCTAAATTATTCAATCCTATCTCTCTAATTGGAAGACAGATGCTCACAATCATGAAACTTTCCTTTTTCTGGTTGGTAGATGTGTCCTTCTTAGAGATATGTTGCATGGTTATCATTTCTTCTTTTTTATGGTCATTTTCCCTGCCTGGAACAATTATAAAAGCATTATAGAGTGGCATAAGTAGAATGAAATATTTGAAAACCCTCAATTATTGTGTGATTATTTTTCAAATGTCATTTAGATTGGATAACAATGTAAAATTAAGGTGTACTTTAAGAGGTAGAAACACTTTTCTGGAAATTGACAAAATATTTTCAGCATTAAAGTAAGGGAAAATAAGATAAGAAGATGGGATATTCAGTGGTAAAGAGAGGGAAAATCCTCAAACAGGAGGACCAGAACACAGGTCTTTATGTGAAAGTTTAACCCCTGTAAGTAGACAAATATCCTTTCCCTAAGTGAAAGACAATCACAGATGGATTCTTGAATAGAAATTGATGCATGTATGGAAAAATTACACATTTGAAGGGATTCTCCCCCAAATTCATAGCCTACATTTCAGAGAATATCATTCAGTTCAGGAAAGCTTATGTTGATACTTCTAGAGACTTGCTCATTCAATGGCAATGCCCCTCCTCATAGTGAAGCACAGAGTCTTAGAACTCAGCTGTACTCTGTACTCAGAGAAACTGTAATCCTTCTCTCCACAGTTCTCCTTGTTCTGACTGTGAAAGCACTTCTGATATGCAGACCTGATACCCTATTTATGAGAAACAGAAGCATAGATTTTGAGATCTATAGTGATATAAGTTCATGATCATCAAGTCCAGGGCAGACTATCAGGAACAGAAGGAAAACTCTTATGAACAACACAAGGAATTATAATTTAAATACTGCATATTGAAAATCATTTTCCTGCAAATGATGATTCTTGACTTTCAGTCAAAAACACTAAGGATATATTGATGCCCATGCCTAAATTCATGGAGTACAGTACCCACAATATTTTCATACCAGGAAAAATTATGATTCCAAAATGGTTGAAGTATACTTTATAAAAGCATCCAATAAACAAAAGCTCAACCAAAACAATCTATGTTCTATGTGGAAAATAGTATGCCTTCTGTGTACCAAAAATTCACTACTGTACCTAGTGGAAAATGATTATCTAGAGAATATTTATTTTGTCCATAGAAATAAAATTTATTGCATTCTCACATTGTTAGTAATGTTGGAGATTGAGCAGCAAGAAAGACCTGAAATTTTAGAGTGGAAAATCACATTCCACTGGTGGGACACATAAGACATAAGGAATAAACAAAAACACAAAGTTCTTTTAAGTACCTGTAAGAGTTATGAAAGAATTAGAGTAGAGATCAGTGTGGCACATGGGGCCATTGTCTAGATACTTGAACAACTTGATGCTAGATTAAATTGATGGATGGATGGATGAATAGACAGCTGTATATAGAGATAGAATATTTTGAGAAATTCACCCATGAACATCAGGTGATTGATATTCTCCAGCATAATATCTCTGAACGTCTTTCTCTGGCTTGTGTGCAGCATGGCCCACTCTTCCTTGGTAAAGTTGATAGTTACATCATTGAAGGTCACTGATTCCTAAAATGACACAGGCATTTTGGTTCAGTCAGTGTCATCCCTACCAATATCCAGAGTACATTGGATGAAATGAGAGCCCTGAGGAAAGGTGGTGGTTGTGCACAAAATGCTCAAAACTGTGTTTGGGATTCCAGTTATATCATTCTTATTGCTTACCCAGCGTCTATCAGATACACTCACAGGGACATATACACTCTGATTACATAAAACTTCACCATAAGGCAATATTGGAGTGACATAACTTGAAAATTTTCCAAAAAATCTGATAATAATAACTTTCAGATGGTGATCGTGAATTTTTTTCTTGAGAATTCATTACTAAATCTCCTTCATCAAATTCAAGTAAATCCACAGACTCATCATAAGGGATATTTAGTGTTATGCCTCAGAATCCAACTTATTTTGGCCAAGACACTTGCCTCAACATGGAAATTTGGGCAACTACCCAGGTTTCAAACCTAAGTCTTTGGTCATTTGCCTCATCACTGACAGGCTTCACCCACAATACTGAGGTAGACCCAAATTGTAAGGTAATTATCCCCACAAACCTGGGTCCCTGAGTACACTTCCCTTTTCACAGGTTTTTGCTTTAAACTAACAAATCACTGACTCCTGTGGAAAATCTATTAATTTATACTTTTGGCCCATATTAAAAGCACAATGCCAAGGATCCCTTTTGCTCAGCTGTGTGCTACCCACACAGAACCAAGGCTGTTCATCTTCTCACTGGCTCCACATGGCAACCCTCTCTCCCTAGGGTCTTGGAGTAGTGAACTATTGTGCCAGCTACTCATCTCCCAGCAGCTCGGCAAAATTTCTCATTCCTCATAACTCCTCCCAATGGCTCTGCTCCTCTACAGGACTTACCCCCTGTCTCAGCACGAATATCATCAGCGAATATAAAGAAACTTGCCTCCTAATTGTCCTTATCCCTAGGGTCTTATACCACAGCGAAGAAGACTTCTTCCTCCGTCTGGAAAGAACTGCAGCTCCTTTCCTTCTACAAAAGCGAGAGCCCATCACCGCCCTCACAATTGCCTCCCTCCTAGGTCTTGCCGGCGCTGGCACCGGAATCGCTGCAATAGCCAGTCAAGGCTCCGCCCTAACTCACCTCAGGGCGGCTGTTGACGAGGACATTCGCCACCTACAAAACGCTATTTACCATCTAAAAAATTCTGTCAATTCCCTCTCTGAGGTCGTACTCCAAAACCGCCGAGGTCTTGACCTTCTCCTCCTCAAAGAAGGAGGCCTCTGCGCCGCCCTAGGAGAAGAGTGCTGTGTATATGCCAATTCCACAGGTCTCGTCGAGGACAGCCTAAAAAGGGTCCGAGAAGGACTAGAAAAGCGTAAAAGAGATCGTGAAGCCACCAATTATTGGTCCAGTTTTTTCACTCTCATCCTCCCATACATCCTTTTCTTGGCCCCCTATTAATAATTATTCTAGCTCTCATCTTAGGACCCTGCCTCATCCGCAAAATTGTCCAGCTTGTAAAAAAACAAACAGATGCCCTTTTTTCCTCGTTCGTGCAAATCCAGTATCAGCGACTCGCCACCTCTGACGTCCCCCACTCCAAGATGACAACCAACCCTCCGCGATCTCAACGCCACCGGTCAACCCGCCGACCGCGAGGCCCTTCTCAATCACCTGAACATCGCTCTCGCCTCGAATTCCAGCTTCTCTGAACCCCTGAACTTTAAACCCCTCACCTTCGCCCAGCCCGCTGCAGCGAAGCCATTGTCAAGCGCCCAAGCACCACACCAACACTGAGCTCCAGCCTCGCTGAACCACCGTCAACCCCTTTTTCCCTTCCCTGACCTCCCCCTTCCCTCACCCTTAGCGGACCTCTCCGGTAAAGCCTCTTCCTCTAATTAGAAAAGAAAGGGGAATTGCGGGGACTGAGCTTGTGCCTCGACTTACCAGGCCTGGGCCAGGGGACCTGATCACCCCCTGGGGAGGGTAGTAGGTACGGGCGTGAGTGCCCTCTGCAGCCCCCCCGAGCCTGAGGAGCGAGGTCAAGGCAGCTCCCTTTTCCTCACCCAAAATGTCACGGGCAGGGGAGGCTTGCCGGAGGAAACCGCCTTTCTCCCAACTGCCCTTTCCCCACTTCCTTATCTTACCCACATACTCCCTTGTGCCAAGGCCACTCCTGCCACCGCCAGTGCGCATGCACCGTGGCCGAAACAACCCCCGCCCGTTGCAACGGCTCCTGCGTCCTCTCAGAACCAATCCTAGCCCCTCTCCCTTCAATATTGCCATTTTAGGCTACTTCACCTCCTTTCCAGCCCTGCCCCTCTTACCAGCCTATATAACCTGTAATCACCCCTGAATAAATCTCTTTGGCGCATACTCCTACTGGATGAAGAGTGTTTTTGTCCTTATCGCCGCCCTCCACACCTTGCACGCCTCTCGCCGAGGACCCTGGCCACGTCCTCCGCCTCGCCCTCGCCTCCGGGAAAGAGCCCCCGCCGCCGGTACCCTTTAAGCAGCCCCGAGAGCTGAGGGCTCGGCTACCGGCCGCCACTCCCCCTAGAAAGCAGTAACCCCGACCGCATACAATCTTATGGAAATAAAAGAAACTGTTGACCAAATTAAAAAGAATCTGGATACTCACAGCACAAGACTAGAGGAAGCTGAACAGTGACCTCAAAGAAGATAGAATGGAAAGTGAAAGAAGAAAAGAAAGAAAGTGGAAAAAATTGAAAAAATTGAAATGGACCTAAGGGATATGATAGATAATATAAAACATTCAAATATAAGATTCATTGGTTTTCCAGAAGGGGAAGAGAAGGGTAAAGGTCTAGAAAGAGTATTCAAAGAAAGTTTGGGGGTAAATGTCCCAAATCTTCTAAATGACATAAATACACAAATCATAAATGCCCAGCAAACTCCAAACAGAATTAATCCAAATAAACCCACTCCCAGATATATTCTGATCAGATTGTTAATTACTGAAGAGAAGGAGCAAGTTCTGAAAGTGGCAAGAGAAAAGCAATTCACCACTTACAAAGGAAACAGCATAAGACTAATTAGTGACCACTCATTGGGCACCATGGAGGTGAGAAGGAAGTGGCATGACATATTTAAAATTCTGAGAGAGAAAAATTGCCAACCAAAAATTCTTTACCCAGAAAAGCTCTCCTTCAAATTTGAGGGAGAGCTTAAACTTTTGACAGACAAACAAATGCTGAGGGAATTTGCTAACAAGAGACCTGCCATACTTGATATATTAGTGACAGAGAAACAAAGAAAGGAGAGAGAGATATGGAAAAACGTTCAGTATAAAGAGATTCATTATGGGTACATTAAGTGTGGGACAGAAAAATATATCTAACAAGAAAAGCCAAAGGAGAGGATGGCTGATTCAAGAAATGCCTTCACAGTAATAATGTTGAATGTAAACAGATTAAACTTCCCAGTTAAAAGATATAGATTGGCAGAACTGATCAAAAAATATGAACCATCAATATGTTGCATACAAGAGACTCATCTTGACATGAGGACACAAAGAATTTGAAAGTGAAAGGATGGAAAAAAGAAACACATGAAAAAATGTTCAGGTTCACTAGCTATCAGAGAGATGCAAATTAAGACCACAATGAGATACCATTTAACACACAATTAGAAGGGCTGCCATTAAACAAACAGGTAACTACAAATGGTGGAGAGGATGTGGAGAAATTGGAATTCTTATGCATTGTTTGTGGGCCTGTATAATGGTTCAGCTATTCTGGAAAACGGTCTGGCTGTTCCTCAGAAAACTAGATATAGACTTACCCTTCAATCCAGCAATTGCACTTCTTAGTATATACCTGCAAGATCTGAAAGCAGTGACGTGAACAGTATCTTCATGGCAATGTTCATAGCAGCATTATTCACAATTACCAAGAGACAGAAACAACCCAAATGTCCTTCATCTGTTGATAAATAAAATGTGGTATATACACATGATGGAGTACCTCACAGCAGTAAGAAAGAACAATGTCAGAATCATATGACAACATGGATGACCCTTGAAGACATAATGCTGAGTGAAATAAGCCAGGCACAAAAACAGAAATATTATATGCTACCACTGACGTGAACACTGAGAAATAGAAAACAAATGGTTTATAATGCAGAATGTAGGGGACATAACAGTAGAGAGCAATTAGTAAAGGGGGAACAATAACCTAATAAGAACAGATAAGTTATTTTGGGTAAATTTAACATTCTGGGAATGCCCAGGAACAACTAAGTTTTGTTAATTTCTGGTGGGTATGGTAGGAACAAGTTTATGGAAATGTTGCTATCTTAGGTTATCTGTCTTATTCCTTTGCTTGGTTATAGTCTGTATATTTTCTTGGGGTAGAATAGTAACATGCTGGAAGTAAAGTAGTTATTTTAGGTTAGTTGTCTTTTTCTTGTTCCCTTGTTTTGGCCTGTTTTGAATGTTTTTATATTGTATGTTTTAATAAATTTTTATACTTAACAGTTAATTTTTTAAAAAATAATGAAAAAGTATGCAGAGCCCCCTGAGGATCTGGGGGAGAATGCAGGGGTCTTGGGCTTCCCCACCTTGACGATTGCTGTTGTGCTCACAGATATTGGGGACTGGCAGTTTGATGTGCCAAGACCTCTATCACAGGACTTGCCCTTGGGAGGACTGTTACTGCAAAGGAGAGGAAAGGCCTGATTATAACTGTGCCTAAGGGTCTCCTGAGTTCCTCTTTGTTGCTCAGATGTGGCCCTCTCTCTCTAGCTAAGCCAACTTGGCAGGTGAAATCACTACCCTCCCCCCATGTGGGATCTGACATCCAAGGGTAGACATTTCCCTGGCAACATGGAATTTGATTCCTGGGGAGGAATCTAGACCCAGCATCGTGGGATGGAGAACATCTTAACCAAAAGGGGGATGTGAAATGAAATGAAATAAGTTTCAGTGACTGAGAGATACCAAAAGGAGCTGAGGTCACTTTAGTGGGGACTCATGTACAATGTAGATGACCATTTTTAGTTTTAATGAATTCAAATAGCTAGCAATAAATACCTGAAACTCTCAAATTACAACCTGGAACTCTTGAATCCTGAAGATGATTGTATAACAATGTAGCTTATGAAGGGTGGCAATATGATTGGGAAAGCCATGTGGATCACACTCCCCTTGGTCCAGTGTATGGATGGATTAGTAGGAAAATGGGGGCAAAAAAAAAATTAAAGGAAGAATGGGAGAGAAAATTCAGGCATTTTGTTTTTACTCTTGTTTTATTTATTCTTGCTTTCACTTTTTCTGATACAAGGAAAATGTTAAAAAGACTGATCAGGGTGATAAATAAACAACAATATTATGGTAGTGTGATCAATTGATTATATACTTTGTATGATTGTATGGTATGTGAATAAATCTTAGTAAATTTTTAAAAATCAAATATTTGTCATTCAGCTTCAAAATAATTTCATGATGGGGTTAATATATTCAAATACTACCTTCATTTGGAGGTATCAATTATGTCCATACACCAAATCAATTCTTAAAATCCCCTTTATAAGAAGGTAAGAGGAACACATGGTCATAATATTTATGTCATCTCCCACAGTCCTCAGAAGTGAGAAGGCTCAGAAAATATAGAATGAATAAGTTTGTCAGAATCTCTAGTTGTTCCTCATGTAATTTCATAAAATGGTTATTGGAATACTGCACCATATTAATCTTCATTTGTGGCACCATCCCTGCATTTCTCTTTCTCTCTTTATATGTGGTATGTGGGTTTGCATGTGTGTGTGTGTTTGTGTGTGTGAAAGCATTAATCTTTATAACCAGTAAATTTTTCCCTAAAACACTGTTAAGAATATATTTCATGGACAAATGGTGATAATTTGTCATAAACAATGGTGGGCTTAATTCACCAATTTGTATCCAAAACCCAGAAAAAAAGAGAAAAAGTATGTACTGTGTGTGATGCTATTGATGTTTAACTGTATTTGTTTACTTAATCTTCATAACAATTCTATTTAGTTTATTCACAAAGTTAACAAATGACATGATCACAGATTCAGAAATTTCATAAAATTTTAGTATTATGACAAAATTATATGGTAAAAATTACACAGCTAGAATTAGAATTTTTCTCTGCTTTTCCTCAAGCATAAATTCCTGGAGTTTTACACATGACTCGGGTTTTACATGGAATGTCCCTCTCACATCAAACATCAGAGTTCCCACTCTGAGGCTACAAACTGCTCTCCTAGTTTCTCCACAAAAATAATCCCTATACCCAGATTCTTGTGTTACATGGAAATGTATGCTGCACTGGCCCCTCTCAAAAAACATCATTTGCTAGCTCTCATTTTACTGCCAGTTTGCTCCAGAGCTTGTAACTTCAAAAGATGCTACCAAGGCAAATATTATGTCCTTCTAACTGCAAAATTTACCAATCAAAACCTCAATATTCAATGACTTCAAATACCTGTAATTATCCATGACTACATCTTACACAACACATGAGTAAGGTATTGATCCAGGAATAAGCACAGATTTACAAGTTCTTGAGGTTTTCAAATATACCTGGGAACTGTACTATGTCTTGCTAATTAGATCATTCCTGCATACTCCATAACTACACTAAACCTTCTCCATACCTTTTGAATCTCAGGCACTCTATCTTTTACCTTCATTTTTAAGAGATGAATTTACCTCCTCCTAAACAGAAGCAAAATGTAAATTGCCAAATTACACTATAATACCGTAATATTTTCAAATATCCCTGAATGCATACACATTATTAGTTACTCCATCTCTCCTATTAAATAGAAAAGTCATGGTATGTCTGGCCAAGTCCAATGTCTCCAAATGATCTCAATCTCATGTTTTGTTGTGCATTATATTATTGATTGTAAACTAATTGTCTTTATCAAAAACCTCTTTTTCTCTTTGCTATCAATCTCCTCATTGAAGCTTATTTTTGACTCTTCCATTTTGAAAAAATATATAAACAAGGCAAATCTACTGTGTATGCATTTTCTCTCAAGTTCTAACTCTCCAAATCTTCCCTTGACAAACTGAAAGTGCACCTATCATGGCATTAAATTACCTCACTCTTTGACTCACAAAAATCAAGGCTGGTGTCCTCACTAATCACTAATGATCTAACCATAAATAAATACTTACTTGGAACAAAATTATTGGACCACAATATCCTTTTTAGAACTTCCTTTCTCCTTTCTTTTTCTGATATCACACCTGATTGTATTCAAAATACTCCAGGCACTTCCCCTTGTCTGCTGCAAAGAACTTCTCCAAGAACACTATTACAACATCTTGAAACTGAGTCCTAACCCCCTTCTCTTCTCATTTCATGTGATGTACTGCTCCGTTCTCACATTTATTCAATTTCATTAATTTCTTCCATTGATATTTCTAAACTGAAAGTCAGAAAACCCTTTTCTGGAATCCATTTCAGAGCTATCATGGCTACTTGCTTAATTGTGTACACCTAAAATGAAATATATCACAAGATATTATTTTCTTAATAGCTGAAATATAAATATTACTCTTCCCCCATCTCTAATTTTTGTTAAATTCTCCAACAGGCATTCAGTGATTCATCTTTTACATGTCCTCTTGAAATCATCAAGCCTAATTAAACATTGCTATTATCTCTACTGAAGACTATTTTCACTCTACATTTCCACCTCAATCCACAAGCATACCTTCTCATACTACACTCAACTCTTCAATTTTAGTTTAAATGAGAATTCCTTAGAAATTCCTTCAATGAGCAAAAACCAAAGTTTGCTTTGTCCTCCCTCTCCCACTTATTTACTATCTTATTACTCCTTCAGGCAACTCACCAATTTGCCAGTATGAAAACAATCTATCAATGTGTACCTCCATCCAACTACCTATCTATGCTCTCTCTCCCCAACTGGTCTAAATGTAGAAAAATTAATATGTTGAATGTTAAGGTCTGACAAGATTCATTTAGACCACCAGGGATACATTTTAAATACAGATAGATATCAAGTTACAACATAACTTACACTCAGAATGTCTGCCAAAAACAACTAAGTCAGATTTAATGATGATCTTCTGACTAAATTTTAATTTATGAAAAAAGAGAGGTCTGATAATCTGAGCAAAAATTCTAATAGTCACCAGAATTGAAATTAAATTGGGAAACAAAAGCAATCAAATTCTTTTCTCCTGTTTGCTAATGCTTCCATTATGCCAAATACCAGAAATGGATTGGCTTTTATCAGTGAAGTAATTTAGTGACAAATTTCCAGTTCACAAGTTAAAAATGTATCCATGCAAGGGCATCAACAAGGGGGTACCTTCACTGAAAAAAAGGCTGTCATCATTGGGAAAATTCTGTTGCCTCTGAGGGCATGCAGATGGCACCTGCTCACTTCCAGGTTGCATTTCAAGATGGCATTCTCCAAAATGTCTCTTGGCTTAGCTTCTCATGGCAAACTCTGGGCTAACATTTCTGAAGCATCAGCAAAATCTGTTTTCTTGGGCTGTCTCTAAAATATCTCTCTCAGCTACAGCACTGGGATCCTTTTTTCTTAGCTGTTATAGGGCTCCAGTAAGCTATTCAAGACCTGTGCTATACGGGTGGGGACACACCTCCATGGAAATAATCTAAACAGTGTTATCACCTAGATTTTGGTGAGTCACATTTCCATGGAAACAACCAAATCCAAAATTTCCCACTAAATCAACACTAATGTATCAGCCACCACAAAATTGCATTAAACATAACTTCTCTGAGGGACATAATATATCCACACTGGCACACTCCATACCCTGGAACCGAGGAAGGCATGACCTTTCCATACACCAAGTACATTCATCCCATCATATCACAGAAACTTAAATCCTTTCAGTAACAATAGGTAAGTACAAGATCCCATCAAAATCAGTCACAGGTGTTGTCATGACCTAAAGCAAAATTCCCTCAGCTGTGGACCTGTAAAACAGAACATGTTATCACCTGCCAATATAAAAAGGAGGAATACACAGAACTTAAAGGTTCCTATTGCCATAGGGAGAAACTGAAAGGAAAACAGGGTCCACAGGACCAAAACAGTTTCTAAAACCCTCAGGAAAACATCATTAGGATTCAAAGTCTGAATCATTTATATAATAATGTTGTATTCTTGGGGCTTCAGAGACCAGGAGCTTTTCCAAAGATAAAACTTTTTCAAAGATTTATGCAGAAGCCCCTTTTCCTCCAAATGCTAGGATCAGTGTTCAAATATATCCACACATTGTGAAGATCACCTTCAACTTGGCCCCATCTTCCTCCACCATCAATGTGCAGCATGAAATCTGCCTCTCCAGGGCCAATGCTCTGTCCTCTCCAAATAGTGGGATGGTGGCCAGATTCTCCCAATCCATGTGGAATGTGCTCCCCCAACTATGAACCTTAGGTGGCAGCCCAGTTCCTGAGCACCAAGGCAGACAGCCTACTTCCTAATTCTTTGGCAAGCTGACACTTTCCATATGCATTGGTTGCTCTACTCTCCTTGCCTGAGATTTCTTGGCTCCAGACCACAATTTCCATGATTTTTCCTTCAAGAATATTTTTCTTCAATTTGTCCCAATTCCATTCCCTCCAGTCCAGACTGCCAGTGATTACAGTTATACAGATCTCACAAAAATTCTTGGCTTGGAATGAAGCATGCAAGAGTCAAAACCATTAGACAATATGACTTTCCTGAAATCCTATCTGATAATCACATCTCCAATCCTGGCATGTACTGAAATGATGGTTGTGTTCCATGTTTGGTTAAATCCTCATGTAGGGGAGGCAGGGAAAGATGGCAGATTGGTGAGCTGTATGTTGTAGTTACTCCTCCAGGAAAGTAGGTGGAAAGCCAGGAACTGTGTGGACTGGACACCACAGAGCAATTTGACTTTGGGCATACTTCATACAACACTCATGAACACGTTGAACTGCTGAGATCAGTTAAATCTGTGTTTTTGTAACCAGGGGACCTGTGCCCCTCCCTGCCAGGCTCAGTCCCATGGGAGGAGGGGCCGTCAGCCCTGGGAAGGAGAAGAGAGAACTGCAGTGACAGCTCTCATCAGAAAATCATTCTACTGATCCAAACTCCAACCATAGATAGACTGAGACCAGACCCAGAGAATCTGAGAGCAGCCAGCCCAGCAGAGAGGAGACAGGCATAGCAAAATGAAGCAAAGAAAAATTCCAGAATAAAAGCAGAGGATTTTTGGAGTTCTGGTGATCATAGAAAAACTGATATCTCTGCCCCCTGGATCTTTCCTTAATGGCTCTAAATGGTTTGCCTCTTAGCATTTCAATAATGCGTTAGATCTCTGAGGAGGGCTTTTTTTTTTTTTTTTTTTTTTTTTTTTTTTTTTTTTTTTTTTTTTTTTTTACCTTTTCTTTTCTGTTTCTAAAACAATTACTCTAAGAAGCCCAATACAGAAAGCCTCAAAGACTTGCAATTTGGGCAGATCAAGACAAGAGCAGAACTAAGAGAGCTCTGAGACAAAAGGCAATAATCCAGTGGCTGAAAAAACTCACTAAACACCACAACTTCCCAAGAAAAGGGGAGCATCCCCTCACAGCCATCATCCTGGTGGACAGGAAACACTCCTGTCCATCACCAGCCCCATAGCCAAGAGCTGCCCCAGACAACCCAGTGTGATGGAAGTGCCTCAAATAACATGCACACACCACAAAACTGGGTATGGACATTAGCCATCCCTGCACCCTCAGCTTGTTTTCCCAGAGTTGGGAAGGTGGAGCAGTGTGAATTAACAAAGCCCCATTCAGTCATCATTTAAGCAGACTGGGAACCTCCCTACACAGCCCAGCAGCCCAGAACCGCCCTGGGGGGATGGCACTCACCTGTGACATAGCACAGTCATCCCTCAACAGAGGACCAGGGGGTGCATGGCCTGGAAGAGGGACTAGCAAGTCTCAGGAGCCATACGCCAAAACCAAGGAATTGTGGGTCAGTGGCAGAGACAAACTGTGGCAGGACTGAACTGAAGGATTAGACTATTGCAGCAGCTTTAAAACTCCAGGAACAAGAGGGATATTTGATTGTTAGATCCACCCCCCTCCCTGACTTCACAGACACACGCCCCATATACAGGGCGGGCAACACCAACTACACATGTAAGCTTGGTACACCAATTGGACCCCACAAGAGTCACTCCCCCACTCACCACAAAGGCAAAGTAGGGGAGAACTGGCTTGTGGAGAACAGGTAGCTCATGGACGCCACCTGCTGGTTAGTTAAAGTGTACTCCACAAAGCTGTAGATCTGATAAATTAGAGGTAAGGACTTCAATTGGTCTACAAATCCAAAAAGAACCCTATCGAGTTAAGCAAATGCCAAGAGGCCAAAAACAACAGAAAACTATAAAGCATATGAAAAAACTAGATGATATGGATAACCCAAGCCTAAGCACCCAAATCAAAAGGTCAGAAGAGACATAGAGCAACTAATCAAAGAACTAAAGATGAACAATGAGACCATAGTATGGGATACAAATGATATCAGGAAGACCCTAGAAGAGCATAAAGAAGACATTGCAAGACTAAATAAAAAAATAGATCACCTTAGGGGAATTAAAGAAACTGTTGACCAAATTAAAAAGATTCTGGATGCTCATAGTACAAGACTAGAGGAAGTTAAACAATGAATCAGTGACCTGGAAGATAATGGAATGGAAAATGAAAGCACAAAAGAAAGAATGGGCAAAGAAATCAAAAAAATCAAAATGGACCTCAGGGATATGATAGATAATATAAAAAGACTCATTGGTGTTCCAGAAGGGGAAGAAAAGGGTAAGGGTCTAGGAGGAGTATTCAAAGAAATTGTTGGGAAAAACTTCCCAAATCTCCTAAACACCATAAATAAACAAAGCATAAATGCCCAGTGAACTCCAAATAGAATAAATCCAAATAAACCCACTCAGAAGCATATTCTGATCATGCTGTCAAACACAGAAGAGAAGGAGCAAGTTCTGAAAGCAGGAAGAGAAAAGCAATTCACCACATACAAAGGAAACAGCAAAAGACTAAGTAGTGACTACTCAGTGGCCACCATGGAGGCGAGAAGGCAGTGGCATGATATATTTAAAATTCTGAGTGAGAAAAATTTCCAACCAAGAATTCTTTATCCAGCAAAGCTCTCATTCAAATTTGAGGGAGAACTTAAATATTTCACAGACAAACAAATGCTGAGAGAATTTGCTAAAAAGAGACCTACCTTACTGGAGATACTAAAGGGAGCCCTACAGAAATTGAAACAAAGAAAGCAAAGAGAGACTTGGAGAAAGGTTCAGTACTAAAGAGATTCAGTATGGGTTCATTAAAGGATATTAATAGAGAGAGGGGAAAAATATACATGACAAACATAAACCAAAGGATAAGATGGCTGATTCAAGAAATGCCTTCACAGTTATAATGTTGAATGTAAATGGATTAAACTCCCCAATTAAAAGATATAGAATTGCAGAATGGATTTTAAAAAAAATGAACCATCATTATGTTGCATACAAGAGACTCATCTTAGACACAGGGACATAAAGAAATTGAAAGTGAAAGGATGGAAAAAATAATTCATGCAAGCTACAGCCAAAAGAAAGCAGGTGAGGCAATATTAATCTCGGATAAAATAGACTTTAAATGCAGGCATGTTTTGAGAGACAAAGAAGGCAACTACATACTAATAAAGGGGCAATTCAACAAGAAGAAATAAACATAAATGTTTATGCACCCAATCAAGGTGCCAAAAAATACATGAGAGAAACACTGGCAAAACTAAAGGAAGCAATGGATGTTTCCATAATAATTGTGGGAGACTTCAACACATCACTCTCTCCTACACAACCAGACAGAAGACCAATAAGGAAATTGAAAACCTAAACAATCTGATAAATGAATTAGATTTAACAGACATATATAGAACATTACATCCCAAATCACCAGGATACACATTCTTCTCTAGTGCTCATGGAAATTGCTCCAGATTTGATCATATGCTGGGACATAAAACAAGGCTCAACAAATTTAAAAAGATTGAAATTATTCAAAGCACATTCTCTGACCACAATGGAATACAATTGGAAGTCAATAACCATCAGAGACTTAGAAAATTCACAAATACCTGGAGGTTAAACAACACACTCCTAAGCAATCAGTGGGTTAAAGAAGAAATAGCAAGAGAAATTGCTAAATATATAGAGACAAACGAAAATGAGAACACAACATACCAAAACATATGGGATGCAGAAAAAGTGGTACTGAGGGGAAATTTACAGCACTAAATGCATATATTAAAAAGGAAGAAAGAGCGAAAATCAAAGGACTAATGGATTAACTGAAGAAGCTAGAAAATTAACAGCAAATCAATCCTAAATCAAGTAGAACAAAAGAAATAACAAGGATTAAAGCAGAAATAAATGACATAGAGAACAAAAAAACAATAGAGAGGATAAATATCACCAAAAGTTGGTTCTTTGAGAAGATCAACAAGATTGACAAGCCCCTAGCTAGACTGACAAAATCAAAAAGAGAGAAGACCCATATAAACAAAATAATGAATGAAAAAGGTGACATAACTGCAGAGCTCAGATAAATAAAAAAAAATTATAAGAGGATACTATGAACAGCCATATGCCGAAAAACTGGATAATGTAGAGGAAATGGACAATTTCCTGGAAACATATGAACAACCTAGACTGACCAGAGAAGAAATAGAAGACCTCAACCAACCCATCACAAGCAAAGAGATCCAATCAGTCATCAAAAAGCTTCCCACAAATAAATGTCCAGGGCCAGATAGCTTCACAGGGGAATTCTACCAAAATTTCCAGAAAGAACTGACACCAAACTTACTCAAACTCTTTCAAAACATTGAAGAAAATGGAACACTACCTAACTCATTTTATGAAGCTAACCTCAATATAATAACAAAACCAGGCAAAGATGCTACAAAAAAGGAAAACTACCGGCCAATCTCCCTAATGAACATAGAGGTAAAAATCCTCAACAAAATACTTGCAGATAGAATCCAAAGACACATTAAAAACATCATACACCATGACCAAGTGGGGTTCATTCCAGGCATGCAAGGATGGTTCAACATAAGAAAATCAATCAATATATTACAACACATTAACAATCCAAAAGGGAAAAATCAATTGATCATCTCAATAGATGCTGAAAAAGCATTTGACAAAATCCAATCATCCATTTTTGATAAAAACACTTCAAAAGGTAGGAATTGAAGGAAACTTCCTCAATATGATAAAGAGCATATATGAAAAACCCAAAGCCAGCATACTACTCAATCAAGAGAGATGGAAAGCCTTCCCTCTAAGATCAGGAACAAGACTAGGATGCCCACTATTATCACTGTTATTGACCATTGTGCTGGAATTGCTAGCCAGGGCAATCTGGCAAGACAAAGAAATAAAAGGCATCCAAATTGAAAAAGAAGAAGTAAAACTGTCATTGTTTACAGATGATGTGATCTTATATCTGGAAAACCCTGTGAAATCCATGATACAGCTACTACAGCTAATAAATTTAGCAAAGTAGTGGGATACAAGATTAAAGCACATAAGTCAGTGATGTTTCTATATGCTAGAAATGAACAAACTGAAAGACACTCAAGAAAAAGATAGCATTTTCAATAGCAATTAAAAAATCAAGTACCTAGGAATAAACTTGACCAAACATGTAAAAGACCTATACAAAGAAAACTACATAACTCTACTAAAAGAAATAGAAGGGGACCTTAAAAGATGGAAAAATATTCCATGTTCATGGATAGGAAGGCTAAATGTCATTAAGATTTCAATTCTACCCAAACTCATCTACAGATTCAATGCAATCCCAATCAAAATTCCAACAACCTAATTTGCAGACTTGGAAAAGCTAGTTATCAAATTTATTTGGAAAGGGAAGATGCCTCGAATTGCTAAATACACTCTAAAAAAGAAAAACAAAGTGGGAGGACTTACACTCCCTGACTTTGAAGCTTATTATAAAGCCACAGTTGTCAAAGTAGCATGGTACTGGCAGAAAGATAGACATATAGATCAATGGAATTGAATTGAGAATTCAGAGATAGACCCCCAGATATATGGCCAACTGATCTTTGATAAGGCCACCAAAGTCACAGAACTGGGTCATAATGGCTTTTTCAACAAATGGGACTGGGAGAGTTGGATACCCATATCCAAAAGAATGAAAGAGGACCCCTACCTCACACCTTACACAAAAATTTACTTAAAATGGACCAAAGTTCTCAATATAAAAGAAAGTACCATAAAACTCCTAGAAGATAATGTAGGAAAACATCTTCAAGACCTTGTATTAGGTGGACACTTCATAGACTTTACAACCAAAGCACAAGCAACAAAAGAAAAAATAGATAAATGGGAACTCCTCAGGCTTAGAAGTTTCTGTACCTCAAAGAAATTTCTCAGAAAGGTAAAGAGGCAACCAACTCAATGGGAAAAATTTTTGGAAAGCATGTATCTGACAAAAGACTGATATCTTGCATATATGAAGAAATCCTACAACTCAATGACTATAGTACAGAGAACCCAATTATAAAATGGGCAAAAGATATGAAAAGACAGTTCTCTGAAGAGGAAATACAAATGGCCAAGAAACACATGAAGAAATGTTCAGCTTCACTAGCTATTAGAGAGATGCAAATTAAGACCACAATGAGATAGCATCTCATACCAATTAGAATGGCTGCCATTAAACAAACAGGAAACTATAAATGCTGGAGAGGATTTGGAGAAATTGGAACTCTTACTCACTGTTGGTGGGACTATATAATGGTTCAGCCACTCTGGAAGTCAGTCTGGCAGTTCCTTAGAAAACTAGATACAGGATTACCATTCAACCCAGTGATTGCACTTCTCGGTATATACCCGGAAGATCAGAAAGCAATGACACGAACAGATATCTGCATGCCAATGTTCATAGAAGCATTATTCACAATTGCCAAGAGATGGAAACAACCCAAATGTCCTTCAAAAGATAAGTGGCTGAATAAAATGTGGTATATACACACGATGGAATACTACACAGCAGTAAGAAGGAAAGATCTCGTGAAACATATGACAACATGAATGAACCTTGAAGACGTAATGCTGAGTGAAATAATCCAGGCACAAAAAGAGAAATACTATATGCTAACACTAATGTGAACTTTGAAAAATGTAAAACAAATGGTATATAATGTAGAATGTAGGGGAACTAGTGATAGAGAGCAATTAAGGAGGGGGAAACAATAATCCAAAAAGAGCAGATAAGCTAGCATGGGTGAATTTAACATTCTGGGAATGCCCAGGAATGACTATGGTCTGTTAATTTCTGATGGGTATAGTAGGAACAAATTCACAGCAATGTTGCTATATTAGGTAACTTTCTTGAGGAAGAGTAGGAACATGTTGGAAGTAAAGTAGTTATCTTAGGTTAGTTGTCTTTTTCTTACTCCCTTGTTATGGTTTCTTTGAAATGTTCTTTTATTGTATTTTTTTAATTATTATTTTTTATTTTTTTATTTTTCATACAGTTGATTTAAAAAAAAAGTTAAAAAAAACAAGGAAAAAAACATGTAGAGCCCCCTTGAAGAGCCTATGGAGAATGCAGGGGTATTGGCCTACCCCACCTCGATGGTTGCTAACATGACCACAGACATAGGGGGCCGGTGGTTTGATGGGTTGAGCCCTCTACTACAGGATTTACCCTTGGGAAGACTGTTGCTGCAAAGGAGAGGCTAGGCCTCCCTATAACTGTGCCTAAGAGCCTCCTCCCGAATGCCTCATTGTTGCTTAGATGTGGCCCTCTCTCTCTACCTAAGCCAACTTGAAAGGGGAAATCACCGCCCTCCTCCCTACATGGGATCAGACACCCAAGGGTGTGAATCTTCCTGGCAACGTGGAATATGACTCCCAGGGAGGAATGTAGACCTGGCACTGTGGGATGGAGAACATCTTGTTGACCTAAAGGGGGATGTGAAAGGAAATGAAATAAGCTTCAGTGGCAGAGAGATTCCAAAAGGAGCCAAGAGGTCACTCTGGTGGGCACCTTTATGCACAATTTAGACAACCCTTTTTAGGTTCTAAAGAATTGGGGTAGCTGGTGGTAGATACCTGAAAGTATCAAACTACAACCCAGAACCCATGAATCTCAAAGACAATTGTATAAAAATGTAGCTTATGAGAGGTGACAATGGGATTGGGAAAGCCATAAGGACCACACTCCCCTTTGTCTAGTTTATGGATGGATGAGTAGAAAAACAGGGGAAGGAAACAAGTAATCAGACAAAGGCACCTAGTGTTCTTTTTTACTTCAATTACTCTTTTTCACTTTAATTATTATTCTTGTTAGTTTTGTGTGTGTGCTAATGAAGGTGTCAGGGATTGATTTAGGTGATGAATGTACAACTATGTAATGGTACTGTGAACAAATCAATGTATGATTTGTTTCGTTTGGCTGCATGGTATGTAAATATATCTCAATAAAATGAAGATTTAAAAAAAACAAAAGAAATAAAAAAAATCCTCATTTAGGGCTGTAGCTTCTGAGACCTAACTTTTTGAAAGCCAGCATTTTCTAAACTATCAGTTTCTGTTTACTTTGTACCTAGAAGTACATTTCTCAGCTTATTGCCTTCTCTTGCCTTTTACTATATGCTGCAAAGAGAAACTGGGCTACATCTTCCACATGTAATTCGGAGATCATCAGAGCTAAGTATTCCAGGTTGTCACTTTCAGATTCTGCTTTCCATCTGACACCAGGACCCAATCTTGCCAAATTCTCTGCCACTTTGGAATAAGGATCACCTTTTTGCCAGAATGCAACATCACATTCAACATTTCTGTTCAAAGTCCCATCAGAGCTATCTCTCAAATCCATATTCTTACCATCAGTTTCTTCAAAACCTCCTTGGTATTTTCTATCAAACTCCTCACAATTCTTCCAGAATCTTCCCTTTATCCATGTAAAAAGGCATTCCAAAATGTTTGGTATTTGCAAAGGCAGCAAAATCACTCTCATCTAGTAAAAGGATCTATTGCGGTATGCTAAACATGCTGTTTGGCAAAATGCCAGAAATGGATTGGCTTTATAAAGGGCGTTTATTTGGCTATAAATTTCCAATTCTAAAGCCAAAAATGCACCTATGCAATGTTATCAACAAGGGTGTAACTTCACTGAAGAAAGGCTGCTAGCATCCAAAAACTCTGTTAGCTCCAAAGACACATGAATGGTAACTGCTCACTCCCAGGTTGCATTGGAGTTCTCTTGGCTTATCTTCTCATGGAAAACTCTGGGCTAGTATCTCCAAAGCATCAGCAAAAGTCTGCTTTCAGCAGCTGTGCCTAAAATTCTCTCATCAGCAACACTGAGCTCCTTCTCTCTGAGCTCTTATAGGGAGGGGTCTGGGAAACTCATCAATACCAGTGCTATATGGATGGACCCACACCACCAGGGAAATAATCTGTACAGAGTTATTGGCTAGAGCTGGGTGGGTCACATTTCCATGGAAACAACCAAAGCCAAATTTTCCCACTGAATCAACATTAATAGTTCCACCCCAGCAAGAATGCATTGAACATGGCTTCTCTGGGGGACATAATATATCCAGACTGGAACATTTCACACCATGGACCACAGAAATACTTGATCTATCCATACACAAAATACATTCATCCCATCACATCAGAGAAACATAAATCCTTTCAGTAATAATAGGCAAGTACAAGATCCCATCAAATTCAGTCACAGGTGTTGTCTTGTCCTAAAGCAAAGCACCCCCCTACTTGTGGACCTGTGAAACTTAGAACAAGTTATCTGCTGCCAATATACAAAGGAGGAACTGTCATAGGAAAAAGGTTCGCATTGCCATAGGTAGAAACTGAGAGGAAAACAGGGCTCACAGGAACAAAACAGTTTCTAAAACCCTCAGGGAAATCTTCATTAGATTGCAAAGTCTGAGAATCATTTAAGTAATGATGTATCCTTGGGGCTTGAGAGAACAGGAGTCCAACCTTTTCCAAAGACTTATGCAGAGGTCTTATTTCTCCAAACATAAGGAAGAGTGCTCAAACATATCCATGCACTGGAAAGGCCACCTTCTACATGGCCCCACCTTCCAAAATACATCAGGGTGCAGCATGGATTCTGCCCCTCCAGGGCAAATATTCTGCCCCCTCCAAAAAGTGAGGTGGTGGCCAGTCTCTCCCAAATCCCTGTGGAATATGCTCCCCACTCTCTGAGACCTTAGGTGGCAGTACATTTCCTGAGCACTGAGGTGGAAAATCTACACACTAATTCTTGGGCACACTTACCCTTTCTATATGAATTGGTTACCCTACTCACCACCTTGCATGAGATTTCTTGACTCCAGACCTCAACTTCCATGATTTTCCTTAAAGAATGTTTTCCTTCCATTTGTCCCAACTATATTCTTTCCAGGGCAGACTGGCAGTGATTCCAGTAACACAGTTCTCACAAAAAAAAAAAAAAAAAAAAAAAAAATGTAGGCTGGGAATGAAGCATACAAGGGTAAAAAACAATTAGACAATAGGATTTTCCAAAAATCTTATGTGGATAACAACATCTCCAATCCTGTATTGTACTGAAATGGTAGTTGGGTTCCATGGTTGGTTAAGTCCTTATGTTTGACTGTAGCTTCTGTGATCTAACTTTTTGAAGCCAGAATATTCCAAGCTATCAGTTTCTGCTTTCTATGTACGTAGCAGTTCATTTTTTCAGTGTATTGCTCTCCTCCTGCACTTTACTGTAGGATGCAAGAGGAAACCAGGCTACATCTTACAAAAGTAGTTTGAGATCACTTGTGCTATGTATCCCAGGTTGCCACTTCCAAATTCTGCTTTCTATCTGACACCAGACCTCAATCTTGCCAAATTCTCTACCACTTTTGAAACAAGAATCACCTTTCTGTCAGAATGGCACATCATATTCAACATTTCTGTTCAAAGTCTCATCAGAGTTATCTTCAGATTCTATAATCCTACAATCAGTTTCTTTGAAGCCATCTAGACTGTTTCTATCAAATGCCTCACAATTCTTCCAGAATCTTCACCTTATCCATGTAAAAAGCCATTCCAAAACGTTTGCTATTTGCAAAGTCAGCAAAACCCCTCTTCTCTGGTAACAAAATCTATTCTAGTTTGCTAATGCTGCTGTTATGCAAAATACAATAAGTGGATTGGCTTTTATAAAGGGGGTTTATTTGGCTGCAAATTACTGGTTCTAAGGCCAAAACAGTGTCTATGCAAATGTATAAATAAGGGTGTACCTTCCCTGAAGAGAGGCTGCTGGCATCTGTAAAACTTCTCTTTGCTCAGAAGACATGTGGTTGGTGTGTGTTTGATCCCATTTTCCACTTAAATTGGGGTTCTTCAAAATGTCCCTAGTCTTAGGTTCTTGGCACAAACTCTGGGCTGCTATCCTCTAAGCATCAGCAAAATCTGCTGTCAGCAGCTGTCTCTAAAATGTCTCTCTCAACTGCAGCACATAGCTCCTTCTCTCTGAGCTCTTACATGACTCCAGAAACTAATCAAGACTGGTGCTATATGAGTGGGACCACACATTCATGGAAATAATCTAATAAGAATTATCACCTAGAGTAGGGTGGGTCACACCTCCATGAAAACAACCAAATCCATATTTTCCCACTTAGTCAACATTAATAGATCAGCCCCCACAAGATTGCATGAAACATGGCTTCTCAGGGGACATAACGTATCCAAACTGTGATATTCCACACCATGGACCCCAGAAAAACATGATCTTTCCATACACCAAATGCATTCATCCCATCACATCACAGAAACTTACATCTTTCAGCAAACATATGCAAGTACAGGAGGGTCAAGATGGCAGAGTGGTGAGGTGTGTTTTAGATACTCCTCTAGGACAGTTGGTAGAAAGCCAGGAACTACCTGGAACAGATACCACAGAGGAACTTGAGCTTTGGCATGCTTCATACAACACTAACAAATGTGCAGAGCAGCTGAGATCAGCAAAATCTGTGAGTTCTTATAACCAGGGTGCCTGCAACCCTCCTGGCCAGGCACAGTCCCAAGGGAGGAGGGCCTTTGATGCTGGGAACCAGGATGAAGAACTGTAGTTGCAGCTCTGATTGAAGAGCTCAGGTTCCTGAAAAAATCTCCAATCATAGAGAGATTGAGAGCAGACATTGGAACAGTCAGCCTGGTGGAGAATCAAGTATTTAAGAATAAACTTACCCAAGGACACCAAAGACCTGTTTAATGAAAACTACAAGAAACTGCTAAAAGAAATTGAACAGGTCCTGAAAAAATGGAAGAACATACCATGTTCATGGATTGGAAGACTAAATATAATTAAGATGTCAACTCTACCTAAACTGATTTATAGATTCAATGTAAAACCAATTAAACTTACCTTGTAGAAACAGAAAAACTAATAACCAAATTTATTTGGAAGGGCAAGGTTCCCTGAATACTCAAAAATATCTTGAGAAAGAGGAATGAAGTGGGAGGTGTCACACTACCTGACTTTCAGGCATATTACAAAGCTACAGTGCTCAAAACAGCATGTACTGGCATGAGGACAGAGATACAAACCAATGAAATCAAATTGTGTGTTCAGAAATAGACCCTCACATCTACAGACAATTGATCTTGGATAAGGCATTCAAGCCAAAGCAACTGGGACAGAGCAGTCTCTTCAATAATTGGTGTTTGGAGAACTGGATATCTGTTTCCAAAAGAATGGAAAATATATGAAAATTAACTCCAATTGGATCAAAGACCTAAACATAAATTCTAAGACCATAAGACTCTTAGAAGAAAATGTAGGGCGATGTCTTAAGGATCTTGTGAAAGGAAGTGGTTTCCTAGACCTTACACCTAAAGAGCAAGCAGCCAAAGAGCAAATAGACAAATGGGATCTCCTCAAAATCAAACACTTTTATACATCAAATGACTTTGTTACAAAAGAAGAAAGGCAGCCTACACAATGGTAGACAATATTTGGAAGCCATATATCAGATAAGAGTTTAATATCCAGAATATATAAGCAATCCTAGAACTCAACAACAGAAAGACAAACAACCCAATTAAAAAATGGACAAAAGACATGGACAGACACTTTTCCAAAGAGGAAACAGAATTGGCTCAAAAACATATGAAAAAAATGCTTAACTTCACTGGCTATTAGGGAAATGCAAATCAAAACCACAATGAGATATCATCTCATACCTACCCGAGTGGCCAAAGAACAGAAAATTACAAGTGCTGGAAAGGATGTGGAGAAAGAGGCACATTGATTCATTGTTGGTGGGAAGGTAGAATAGTGCAACCACTCTGGAAGACAGTTTGGGGTTTCCTTAGAAAGCTAAGTATAGATCTGTCATATGACCCAGCTATTCCATTGCTAGATATATACTCAAAGGAACTGAAAGTTAAGACACAAATGGACATTTGTAAACTGGTTTATTGTGGCATTATTCATGATTTCCAAGAGATGGAAAGAGCCCAAATGTCCATCAACATATGAGTGGATAAACAAACTGGTATATACATATGGTGGACTATTATGTAGCTGTAAGATAGAACAAAGACATGAAACATATAATAAGATGGATGAACGTTGAAGACATTATGTTGAGTGAAGTTAGCGAGAAACAAAAGGACAAATACTGTATGGGATCACTAATATGAACTAACATTCAGAAGCAAATTTTGAGAATTAAAAGCTGATAACACAGGCTACCAGGAACTAGAAAGAGTGTAGAGATTGTGCATTTGATGCTGAAGGACTACAAAATATTCAACAGGATTGATTGTATAGATCCAGAAATAGATATAATAATAATGGGTGAAGGTAGCACAATTTTTTAAGTACACTGAATAAAAATATCTGTGAGTGAAGCTGAAGAAGGTGGGATAGGGGAGTGTATGACACAAGAGTTAATGATGAATGATGGAGAAGGACTGTGTAACTTGTCAAAAACTGGAGTGGCCAATGACTGTTGCTAAATGTAGAAATATAAAAATGTTTTTACCTGTGGTAGAACAAATGAAGGTCAACCTGGCAGAGCGTTGTACAAGGGATGGTATTTGGGAATAAAACATAGCCAAAGCACACTGGAGTCTGTTGTCAGTGACATTGTAATGTGCTTTCATTGGATGTGGCAAGGGCAATGTACCAAAGTTGAGTGTATATGAGAGGGAATGTGGGGGAGGTATATGGGATTATTGGTTATGGTGGTGTTTTCTATCCTTACTATTTTATTATGTTGTATGACATTTTATTTTTCTTTTTACTATCTTTATATTATTCACCAAAAAAAGCTTTTTCTTAGTAATCAATATGTTCAAGTGCTGATTGTGGTGATAAATGTACAAATATATGATGATACCATGAACAACTGACACTACACTGTAGATAATTGCATGGAATGTGGATATATCTCTATAAAATTATAGGGAAAATATAAATATGGGTAAAAGTGCTGGAGAAAACATGGAGGGAGGGATGTGCCTATTTACTGTTGATGGGGAGGCAGAATGGTGTAGCTTTTCTGGAGGTCAGTGTGGTGGTTCCACAGGAAGCTGAGTGTGGGGGGCCATGAGGTCCTGCAGCCTCATTATGGAGTGTGTACTTGGAGGAGCTGAGAGCATCACACTGGTATTTTAACATTCTTTCATCAACAGTAACAAATGTACTATATTAATACTATGAGTCAGTAATGGAGGGGGATGTTTAGGAGTATGGGAGGATTTGAGTTTTCTTTTTTGTGTCTTTATCTCTTTCCTGGAGTAATGAAAATGTACTAAAAATTGAAAAAAATGTAATTGTGGTAATGGATGCACAACTCTATGATGGTACCATGGGCAATTGATTGTGCACTTTGGCTCTTTGGATAATTGTATTGTATGAGAGCAATCACAATAAAATTAAATTAAAAAGAAAAAGAAGAGCCAGATAGGGCATGATGCTAGCTGCATCTGAGAGACACATTTTGAAGATATCCACTGGGATCTTACACTGACATCTTGGGGAATGCCATTTTGAAATGCAACCTGGGAGCAAGCAGGTGCCAGCCACATGCCTTCCCAGCTAACAGAGTTTTTCAGACACCATGACCAACCTTCAGTGAAGGTACCCTGTTATTGATGACTTACTCTGGATAATTTATGGACTTAAGCCTGTAACTTTGTAACCAAATAAACCTCCTTTATAAAAGTCCCCCAAAAAGAATATGACATTATGAAATGTTCTGAATTGTTTTAAATGGATATTGTAAAACTTAGAGCACTTCTTTATTTGCAGATTGGTAGGTAGCAGGAGGAACACTGCACAGTAAAGTTTTCCTGGGGTAACTAGAATATTGCATAGGTGCTCTCATCCCACACAATATAAAATCAAATTTCATTCACTTGAATGCATAAACTTGGAGAAGGCAATTTTCAAACTGAAGAATCATTATGGTAATTTTTTATTTTTTTCATCCATACTTCCATATAATAGTTAAAATAAAGTTAATCAATGTTTCAAAACATTCAGATGTGAAGTATATGGTGTGGATGAATCATGAACAAATGCTTATATATTCTTTCATTAATGCTATGAGAAATCACTGCAATTATACCTGAAGTGTAAGGGGATCAAGTACATATTTTATTTTTATGACAAGGATTCATTTATTCACTTTGTGTCACTTGAATATATAGCTCAGAAGTTAGCAAAGAGAAGATAATAGGCAGATATTTGTTCTAATTATTAATGAAATATCAATAGATAATAAAATATCCAATTCTTAAGATAAACAGAATCCATCATAATTAAATTGTTTAAATCATTTAAATTAGTAGTCTGTATATTGAAATTTTTGCTTCAAGGAGAGCCCTCTAGACCCTCCTTTTTTGGCTGGAACCAGTTTCACTAAGTGCTGTTATCCAATCAGTCTGCACTTTCATTAACAATTATCCCTTCTGCTTAAAACTTCTGGGAGTGAGTTTTTCAATTTAATGAATAATAAAGACTCTGTTGGTTTCATTTTTTGGATAGCATCCCATCAGTGTTTTCTATTCCAATTTTATTAAAAAAATAGAGTGGGAGAGAAGTGGTTTGATTCATGGAGGGGGATAAAGAGTAGGAAAAGAAGAAAAGAATGACATAAAACACTCAAAATACTGTTTTTTTATTACACTAGAGAGGCAAAGGAGGACTTCTGTTAAAGATCCATTCATGTTTCAGGTGCAGACAAGGATGAGTGGGCACCTGGGATGATGAAGACCATGGCAAGTATCATTCTGTTTTATAACCAGGCCATCTTTGTTCAGTTTTAATTTAAAATGTATGGAAGCAATGATGCTAGAGAAAATCCCTGGATATGTAACCCTTGGCATAAAAAAGTAAGGCACATGTGAAATTTCAGATAGACAATTGGCTTCAGATGGCTCCAGGAAATCAATAGCTCTTCCATGGTTGTTAGAAATGCCACTTAAATTTCTGTCATTGATTTCTAGGTTTATTCAACTGTGCTAAGACAACAAAGTCATTATGAGTCTAAGGCAGACCAAAAATCCTTTTCTCAGGCAAAGGAAATGGAGCCTGTTAATGTTCAAGGTAATGACACTGCCTCAACCCCTTGGCCTGAAACTGTCTATTAAACAAGACTTCAAATAACTAACAGCCACTGTCCTTTTTAAACACTCACTGTGCTGGTTTGAATGTATTATGTCCCCCAGAAAAAGCTATATTATTTGATGCAATCTTGTGGGGCAGATATTTTAGTGCTGATTAGATTGGAATCGTTTGAGTGCTTCCATGGAGATGTGACCCACCCAACTCTAGGTGATAACTCTGATGAGATAATTTCCATGGATGTGTGGCCCCAACCATTCAGTGTGGGCCTTGATTACTGGAGCAGTATACAAGCTCTGACAAAAGAAGCAAGCTTGCTACAGCCAAGAGGGACACTTTGAAGAACACACTGGATCTGAGAGAGGAGCTTCAGCTTACAGAGACATTTTGGAGATGGCCTTTGAAAGTGACTTTTGCTCTGGAGAAGCTAAGAGAGGACAAATGCACCAGGAGCAACTGAGATTGACATTTTGGAGAGCAGCTGAAACCTAGAGAGGAACATCCTAGGAGAAAGCCCTTTTGAAACCAGAACTCTGGAGCAGATGACAGCCATGTGCCTTCCCAGCTAACAGAGGTTTTCTGGACACTATTGGCCATATTCCAGTGAAGGTACCCAACTGTTGATGTGTTACCTTGGACACTGATGGCCTTAAGACTGTTAACTGTGTAACCAAATACATTCCCTTTTATAAAAGCTAATCTATTTCTGGTGTTTTGCATTCAAGCAGCATTAGTAAATTAGAACACTAACCTAAGTAATTCCTTTGTAAAAAAGTTTCCTTTTATTTGATTCTTTCCTTTAAAAACATTCTCCAGTGTCATATTAAGGGCTGCACTGCTTGAATTTCCTGAGGTCCCCTTCAGCACTTATCAGGCTAGTGCATGGAGGAGCCCAATGTCTCACCCTTGTTTTAAACATCAGAGCAACTTAAAATTGAGATGGTGTTAGTTAAATCCAAAGACTAATGACAACAATGGTTCTCCATCAGTATCTGTGAAAACAGACACCAGACCCTCCATGCTGGAAGCCTTGGTATTTGAATTGGTACATAATTGTAGAGTGACAAACCAGGCAGACCCAGTGGGTTAATACCAAGTACAGTTGTCAAGAATGCCATTGTTCCAGTTTGTTTATGCTGCCATTATGACAAATACCAGAAATGGACTGGTTTTTATAAAAGGGGATTATATGGTTACAAAGTTACAGTCTAAAGGCCATGAAAATGTCCAAATGAAGCAATCAACACAAGTATACATTCACCAAAAGAAGGCCAATGGCATCAGGAAAACCTTGTTAGCTGGAAAGGCTTGGGGCTGGCATCTGTTGATCCCAAGTTGTGTTCCAGCTCCACTCTTGGCTCCTGTATGTTCTTTAAGATACATCTTCAAAGTATATCACTTGGTTGCAGATGCACTAAGTTCCTTCTGTTTGCCAGCTATTCTATATTGATCCAGTGATTTAATTAAGACCCACCCTGAATGGGAGGGGTAAATACTTCCATGGAAATGATCCATTCAGAGGTCTGACACACAGTTGAGTCACATTTCCATGGAAACACTCAACTTTTAGGTTCCAACCAAATCAACCCTAATACCAGATTGCATCAAAGAACATGGTGTTTTGGGGGACATAATACAACCAAACCAGCAGTCAACAAAATCACTTTTTGAACCTAAACAAAGTACATGATATTCATGGACAGTCTGCCCCAGGACCAGCAACCTACAAGACCACATACCATATATGAGATGATTAGAATGAACAGGCTATGCTTTGAATGAAATAATCAAATTTGTGGCTGATTTGCACCATCCTCTTCCTGAAAGCATGTCCTATTCTTACTCTGGACCCTTTTTCACCTAATCCCCCTGATGACAAACAGAACTTAGAGTAAGGAGACCAGACTGCAATATAAGATTTTCCAGATGCACCATGGGCTTGGGCAAGTAAACCTCACATTCATTGGTTTTTACACTCTTTTATTACCCAAAGCAATGTTTTAGAGTTTTCCATGTATTTTGAATGTATTTGTTAAGTTTTATCCTCATCTTTTGTGTTTCTGATTCTCTGCAAAGGTATTTTTACATTTCTTTTTCCAAATATGTTTCCTAGTGTGATGGTTGGGTTCATGTGTCAACTTGGCTAGGTGGCCTAGCTGTCTGGTCAAGCAGGCACTGGCCTGACGATTCCTGTGAGGCTATTTGAGGCTGGTTGGTTTGTCGGATCATCAGTCAATTGACTGCAGCTGACTGATGATTCATCAAGGGGCGTGCTTCCACAGTGAGAGAATGCAATTGGCTGGATTTGGTCCGGGTGATCAGTTGGAGGCTTATAAGCCGGACAGTTAGAGAACCTTCACTTCTTCTTCAGCTGCTCAGTGAAGCTTTTCCTGGGGAGCTCGTCGAAGTTGCCAGTTCGTTTCCTGAGGAGTTCGTCAAAGTTGTTGGTTCGTTTCCCGAGGAGTTCGTTGGACATCTTCCTTGGAGTTGACAGCTTGTTGACGGCTCTGCAGAATTTGGACTCGTGCGCTCCCACAGTTGCGTGAGTCACTTTTACAATTTGATAATAAGAGACATCTCTCATTGATTCTGTTTCCAAGGAGAACCCTAACTAATACCCCTAGTATATAAATAAAAAAAAAAAAAAGATTTTTCTTTTAAAAAGAGGAATAGCATTTGGGACATCTCACAATGTTAAGAGTGGCCAGTACAATCCGATCCAATATAAACACCCATCTCTGGAAATAGCTTGCCATGCAATGATTCCATAGGCATATATGCACATCCTTGAAGACCACAGTGGCCTAGATGGAATGGAAATCCAGGCTGTTGACAGACATAAACTGAATTTGTTCCCAAGATTATATCAGCAACACCATTCCCATGATTTCATGTAAAAATAATGGCTACTTTAACTACAAGGCTCAGCACACCAAGACATTCCAAAACCATTTTTTCTTATAATGTCTCTATCTGATTGTGGTATCAGAGTGCAACTGGCCAAATAAAATGAGTTTGGGAGTAGTTCCTCATTTATTTTCCAGAAGAGATTGCATAGAATTGATAGTACATCAATGTTAATTAAATATTGGGTAGAAATCACCAGTGAAACCACCTGAGCCTGAAGTTTTCTTTTCTGGAAAGTTTTTCACTACAAACTCAATGTCCTCAACCAATACAGGGCTATTCACTGTTTCTTCAGTGAACTTTGGAGAACGCAGATTCTGGGCATGCATGGGCAGGTAGGGTTTTAACAGGGTTGTGCAGAATGGCTGGGTGATGTCAGGGTTAGTGGGGTCCCTCTAGGGAGTGAATGGGCAGGGCAGTGCTGTCCTGTGCTGGTGGTCCTTGGAAGGCTATACTGTCTGAACATGCTGGTTCTTGTCTGATCCTGGAAGTTAATCAGGTTTGAGCCTGGTTACTATTTGGATGGGAGGCCATCTGGTAATACTGGGAGCTGTAGGCTTTTGCCAGGCACATTGAGTCCCTTTGGCTCCCTTGCGTCTTCTTTTGGCCACCACCCTGACCATGGCTCCTTCCTGTGAATACCTGGAGCCCTCCTGCCACAGGCAAATATGTACATGGACACCTCCACTGCTCTAGCTCCTGCCATCCCAGCTCAGGCAGGCAGGTGGCTGCAACCCAGCACATCCATATTTGTAGCAACCCAGAAGAAACCCAGGTCTGGCATGGGCTGGGCTCTGATGATTCCTAGGGCCAAGGTCAAGACCCCCTAACCTCTAGACACCTTCTCAGCTATCCACCCCTGTACATTTACACCTGCATTCAAACCCTGCATATCATGGGTACACCCCACCTGGACTTTGCTGCCTTCCCTGGCATGATAGAAATGAGGTGAGGGAACATAAGTTGCTTTGGCACCTAGGCCACACTATCCAGTCTTCCTGTTCACTGCAGGTCCCAGAGTAGAGAACACACCCAGCAGCCTCTCCAGCCCCTTTTAGTACAATCAGGGATCTCTGCTCTCCAGAAACCACATGGGGCATTCAGCCCCTCTCAGGCCTCTCTGCAGAGGAAAGAAACCTACAAAAACTCCAGGAAATAGACACATTCCAGGTGCCCACTGGTCTTCCCACTTATCCACCCCTGTTGGCTGATCTGCTGTAATCCCTATCCTGGGGTCAGAATCGCTTCTCTGGAATGCTGTTTCCACAAAGTTTTTGACCAGCTCTTTTTGATTATCCTTTACAATCCATATGTTGCTCCTGTATTTATTTTATGTTACTGAATATTTGTTCATTTCTCATTCAATATTATTAAATTCCTATTGTATAATTGTGCTAATAGTCCAATGGAGCTGTTAGTGCCCAGACAAAGTTTGTGCAGAGCTCTGGGGAGTTTAGGAGTTTTCTACCAAGAGAGTGAAAAACACACCAGATATAGAAGCAGACATAGGTATGTTGGGACTTATGGACAGGAGAGATTCCTTGGTGGTGGCTGATCTGGAAGTCAAGTGCTTCCATGAGGAATAGGAATGCAGGAGCAGCAGGGTGTTAATATGTGATTTTTGAACAGCAAATTCCATATAGCATGAGGATGTTGAGTCCCTATTACATTCATTAAAGGGACCAAAAATCTGATGTTTTACTAAGATTAGTGTTTAAGACTAAGATATGATCATGCTGCTTTTACATCATGATTATATTCTTCTGCCTCCTGGGAGATTGTTTACCTTCTGGACCTTTGTCCTTGGCTAAAGAAGGTTTCTTACCAGCATTTAGAAGGGGCCACATCTTGGGAACTATGTAATTATGGAGTGATTTCTTTCTTTCCTTCTCCTTATCAGACCCTAGTTTCACACCCTTCTATGCTTGTATAGATATATGTTTTAGAAGAAACTTTAGTACCCTAGGAGATATTGTGTAGCTTGTGCCTTGTTTCTTCCACAGACATATTTCTCATCTATTCTTGACTCTTGGTCATTTCACTCCATAGGATTCATACGTTTTAAGTAGCTAGCATAGTCTAGTTAAATATTCAAATATTCCTGCAGTTAGATGTCATTAATTTCCACAATTCACCATAGTCATTCATGAATTCTAAATGCCCACCAACTTGAAGAACTGGGAACCTCCTGTGTCTGCATGGAACCCTGGGCCCAGCCCCTGCATTTCTAATCAGGGAAGATGAGTGTGTCAGATATGTGTAGAAGGGGTAGACCCTAGGCCTTCTCATGCCATTTGTCCTGCCTCCTCACCTCTCTCTTCAAATTGTTTCATGTCTGTCCTTCCTGTTGAGTACTGTCTTCTGGATTCTCTCTTTTTCCTCATGCTGCTGTCTGGGCACTTTGTGGCAGTCTGCCTTTGCACCCTCTATGTCCCCTCAGCAAACCTGACATTCTGTATGTCTGAATCCCATGTCTTCCTCATGGTATCCACTTCTGCAGGTCTAGAGGAGCTGTGGTTCACGGAAGAGGCCCCAGTGTGGTACCAGCACAGTGAGCATTTTCCCAGCAAGTTGGATGGGCAGCCAGCATGGCTGGTGCAAGTGGGGCTGCCAGGCTATGGGGACCCAGGGCCTGGACCCCTCCCATCAATGATGATTTCACATAGACTCCTACTTGACCAGGACAGGAGTTAAAATTCATCAGACATCCCTGGGGGAGGAAAAACATATTGTAAACAAAGCATTGAATCTGCCCTCCATTAATCACTGTTGATAACAGATCTCCACACCCTGTGTCACAAGGGCTTGCCTAAAACCTGTTCTTACACCCTCCTTGTCCTAAACTTTATAAACCACCACCTGGCACCCCCTGGTTTGCAATGCACTAATTTCCATCTTTCCTGGCCTCCACTGCTGTGGAACAAATCATCTCCTCTAAGAAAGTCCTATTAAATTCATGTCTAACTCCATGCCTAGAGTATTCTTCAGTTCTAAGGTTAAGCTGGGTTGAAACATGGCTCTGTGGAGCTGGCCTTCAGCTTGTGTGGGTCCCTGCTGGCCTTCCTGCTGCAGTCATATGCTCTGGTGTCCTGCCAGGCTGACACTTTCCATCACACACTCATCTTCTGCTATGGGGAGCCACCCTGCTGCACTGGCCTGCACAGTGAAACTGCCTCCAGGCTGTGGTTGGCAGTGCAGACCCATTTTGCTGTTATATCCTTCCTTGGACTTTTATTCTTTTCTCAATGTTTTTTTCACTCATATTCTTGAAAGCTGCTTGGTGCACAGGGTTAAATTCCAGCAGTAAATAAGGGTATACATATAAATTTTCCATTCCTGTCATCACTTTCCCACCATTTAACAAGCTCCATTTCCCAACCAACCACTATTATAACTTTCATGTGTCCTTCCCAGAATGTTGTTTGTCTGTAATAAAATGATGCATTTGCTAAGCCTATACAATGCACTAGCACACTTGTAATCTCCAGCTGTTGGATTAATCAGTTGGGACTAGGTGTGGGTGTGTGAGTTCCCACAGCCCCATGCCCTCCTCCACTTTCAGTGCATGCAGCCACCTACATGAATGGGACAGATGTCAAGGTCAACAAATCCCTCATGTGTTGGGGGAAGTAAAATTCCCTTCCCTTGATTAGTATTAATTCCCAGGACTCATGAGACCATGCTGAAATTCCACTGTCACACACTATGGACATAAGCCTTTCTGCACCACCCCCTCTGGCACTCTTCTCTCTCTTTTCTTTTTCTTTCACTTTCTGTAGCCAGCCACAACCATGAAACCATCATCTCCTGTAAAGTCCCAATTAAACCAATGACTCCTTCTGTGCCTGGTGTGCCCTTCAGTCTTAGGGCTAAGCTGTGTTGGAACAATTGATGAGCCAGGCAGGAGGCCAAAAGCCACTGGCCATAGTGGGCCTGGGGCCTGGGAAGGGGGAATCCATGAAGGCAATCCCAAATTTGCCCCTATCATCAATGTGAGGAGAGGTGGATGGCCTCCTGGATGAATGTGGCTGATGTGAGAGTATGGAAATGCCCTAGAAACTGGCAGGGGTGCTAACTGTTTTGCAGTGGATGGCAGGATAGTTAAATTTGTGAAGAAGGAAAAGGGACTGCAAACACGGGCTGTCATAGCATGGCCCCTTTTTGGAGCCCCACAGATGGCTACCAAGGCAGAACAAGCAGGGAAAGCTGCTGCACACCATTTAGAGGAGGAAGTAAAACTAGAAAGAGATATGCCCAGGTGGAAATGAAGGACTTGCTAACTCATAACCTGCTCTGAGTAGGCAATCAGCTAAAGACTCTGGCATGCAGATATGCCCAAGTCAATGGCTGTAAGTTGCCTTGGGCTCAAGCCTGGAGGATGTTAGCTACTCCAGATGGGACCCCAAGCATGGGACCCCATAGGCTCCCAGAATTGGAAGGGGAGGAAGGATGGGAGGTGGAGGAAGATAAGCCCTGAATGTGTGCCCCATACAACAGAAATGGAAGGCATCACAAGGTCAACTGCCTGGGTTCAGCAATTCCAGCCCCCTGAACAGATATTACACATTACCATAAGAGAGTGTACCATGGCAGAATTGGAAATTTGGGAGCACCTATATAGAAAAAAACTGGGAAGTCCCTATCCAAGTGGCTTCTGAGGTTAAGGAGCACAGAAACAGAGGGAATAAATGCTTTCTGGGGGTAGAGATGGGTAAATTGGCATCTATTTCTACCCACTCTTCTCTATGAAAATGCTTGTGTGCTACCTCAGCCAATGTGAGAACCAGCTTCTTATTAGTGTGGCTGATTGACATGTGTAAGGCTGCATGACCCAATGAAGGGGATAGACCACACAATACCCCCCATTGGAAAACTATGGAGGAGCTACAAGACATTTTAAGGGGGCTTGGAATGAAGCACACCATTTATACCACAGCTTTTGTAGCTCCTGACACTGAAGATTTTACCACAGGAATGGAAGACATGGTATTGCATGGTGTTGTCAACTGTTACTTTGGGTCTCTTATGTCTATCCTAAATCTGCTAGTAGGACAGCACATTTCCCTTGCTGCTCAGGCCATAGCTGACCTCAGGGAGGTGGATAGGCTGCATAGAAGGGAGTGGGAGTAAGGGAAATGGGAAAGGCTCCCATGAGATTTGCTGCTGTAATTGGGTATCTCCTAAGCAGAGGTGGGTGAATCCCAGCACTGTAGGCACAGAAATAGAAACTATAGGTAAGCAACCAGATACAGTCCTAGTAAAGCTATGGAGCAAACTGCCTAGGGCCCAGAGATTAATAAAGTGAGCTCCCAATCCTCTGATGGAGAAAGGAAGTCAGAAACCTCTGCTCTCCCAGAGGAGTTGTGGCAAACCCCTTTCCCTCTTCCTTAGGAGGGATGCCAAGCTCCACAGGGACAAACAATAGCTAGGGACTCCTGGGATCAGAGGCCACATATAGAAGTAACCATTTAATTGTCCCCTACTAACAAACACCCCTACTACTAGTTAACAAACACTAGTAGGTATAGGAGCCAAATGTACTCTGGTTTATGGAAATGTAGCCTGATTCAAGGGATCTGTGCTGTCCATGGTTGGCTATGGGGAGAAAAGCAGTCAGAGCTAAATGGCATAATTTGATTTTTGCCTAAAGAGCTTAATTTGATGTACATAAACTGATTTATAGATTCAACACAATGCCAATTGAAATTGAAGAAGGGACAATTCCCAAATATGTGTCTGTTTCTTGGTGCAACTAATAAAAGCAACACCGAACTAGGCTGAAGGGGAAAAGATTGTTTAGTTTATGCCAGTGAGAAGACATGGGGAATTTTCCCAAATCTACCTCCCTGAAATGTTTCTCCAATTGAGTTTCATACCCAGGTTCAGAGACAAAGAGAGATAATCATTCACTCAACATGCAACAAAAGTGATAGACAAAAAGTCCATCTCTCTGGAAGTTTTGGGGCAGTCTCCCAGTGATTCTCTAATTGGCTAAACCCATTGGGGACAAAGAGTGTCAATTATTTTAGTTAACATGTAACAGGTTTGGAGAACTTCCATAATATATTATCTCCTGTTTTCTAGGTGATACCCAGGAAAGGAGCAAACTTTGCATTTATATATGTTTGCACACTTTACATTTACAAATTGCTCCTTTGTGAGAACAGGCACTTCCATTATGTGCTGTCTTCAGCTTTGAAGGTTATATTTTACAATCTCTTGTTTCCTTACACTTTAAGATTATATTTTAAAAGTTACCATTATAATTTCCCCCCCAGTCTTGGGAATTGGCCATTCGTTGGTCTGGCTGCTTTGTGCTGGCAATTGGGATGAAGAAATTAAGGGGTTATCTGGTGAAATCTTTGACTTATAACTTATAGATGTCAATTTCCTTTGGGGTAGAATGGATTATTCTTAGCCAGAGCTCTGGAAGATGAAAAGTGTTACATTATGTGAATTATTAGGCACATACATACGGCATTGAACATTAATTAGAGCAAAGGTACCACCTTTGGTGGCAGCCAGAATATTTATTGACATTTCATTTTGAAAAAACCACCTCTTTTAAGTTGTGAGGTTTTGCCATTAAGTAGTGACATGACTAGTCATTACCATTTTCCTACCTTGACCACAGAAATAAACTTCTCTTTCTGTGAAATTTCTTCCTCCATTCAGGTTTTTGTCCCACATTCTGAAACAACCAGACATTTAGGACAGAACTACTTTCTTTTTCCCTCTAATAAAGACATTCCTTATATCCTCTACATTCAATTCATCATGGATCATTCTTAGCCAGAGTTTTGGAAGATGAAAAATGTTCCATACATACTTCAGTTATTATTTGAGTACATAGGGATGAGAGGTATTTGACTAGGGCAATGGTAGACATAATAATTAGGAAGACTGTAAGTATGATTTGAAAAGAGTCCATAACCATGACTCTATTTCTGGAGGATTTACTGTTACCACAGTTTTTGTTTAACAGGAGGTGTGTCTTCACCCTCAGTCACAACTTGACTTTGGTATGGTGAATTCCATGGCTTTATTTCCTGCAACTTAAGAAAAAAATGAATAACAAGTAAGACTAAATAAGGCCTAGCCCATGTAGGATTTAGTTGAACCTGGAGATACTGGTTGTTTTAGGTACAGACCCAGACTTAATTTTTAGGCTGGTAATGGTGTAAGGGGGTATACCTGTGGGGAATTTTAAAGCATTAGAGTCATAATTATTAATTTCAGTACTTAAGAACTTTGCATATTGAATTGTGGTTAGTTCTGAACTGGGATGCAGGTTACCTACTTATTTAACCTTTAGAAATGGCCTTCTAAATGTTATTTTAAAGGACTCAAACCCAGCCCACTTCAGGGTGCTACTCTTATTCCCAAGAGGGCAATAGGTAGAGCTTTGTCCCATTTCTCAAGCAGATTTTGGTGAGGCTGTCTTTTAAAATTTAATTCACAATTCTATTTTTCCTGTAGACTGTGGCTGGTAATTAGAATGCAGGCACCAGTTAATGCTGAAGAGTCTTGAAACACTTTTAACAATTTTGCTATGAAAGCTGGTCTATTGCTTTGAACAGAAATCAGAACTCCAAATTAAGGAATTTCCTTGAAGTAACCATTTTACAACTTGTGCTTTTTAGTTTAACAAAGAAAAGGCTTTTAACTATTTAGTAAAAGCATACACAAATACTAGCAAATACTTGAAGATTCCAAGGACTTTTGGCAGGATTGTAAATCTATTTGCTAGTTTTATTCATCTCAACCTTTTATTATTCATGGATAGATGTCCTTTGCAGGGGATGACTAATTTATTGGGATGCATTACTGCATTTAATGACTTTAAAATTTAGATTTATAAGCTTTATGTTTTTTGCTGGCTGCAGTTATTTGACTATGCTCTTTTCAAATTGTTCTGTGAGCATGCAAATCAGCAAAGACATATGCTAGTTTGTGCAGTTGAGTGACTCTGCCTTGTTTTTAGCTGGAGGGCCCTTATGAGAGCAATTTGTCCCACATTTGTGCTGATGTTTCTGGCAGGATAGGCAATGTTTGATACTGAATATCTTGCTTTTTGTGGGATGACTGACACTAAGATTGTCCAGCAGCACTGCCTGATAGTAACCTAGCTTCTCCATTGTGAGCCACTGTCCTCCTTTTGCTCCAATACAGTAGGACAAGTTGGGAGCTCAAAGTAAACATTTTATTTCTCATAAATGTTCACAGGTGGTTGCTACTGTCCTAGGCCAGTGAGCCATCCTTGGGCTACAGCATCAAATTCTTTTGACAAATAAGCCATGTTTACATACTTTTCCAAAAGACTTATGCAAGTACTTTGAATGTCATGCCCTGTTTGTTATGAACAGATAAGTTAATTTTTAATGGCATTAGGGAGCCCAAGGCTGGTACTGATATTAATTTGCCTTTAAAATTTGAAAGGCAATTGTGTATTCTGGTTTCCATTTTAATGTTTCTTTTTTCTTTATGGCCAGATATAGAGGTTTGGCTATCAATTCAAAATTTGGTTTTGGCCATTAACAATAGCTCACTATACAAAGGAATCCTGAGTTCCTTTTTGTTCTTTGGCATGGCTAGTTGCCAAAGGGTCTAGTCTGCAAAAAGTCTCTTGTGGAGCTTTACTGCCTGAAGATTTCTGGGCAAAACTTGCACTTTTTAACACAATCCAATTACACTGCTGTTTCATACCTAAGTCAAGTCTTTTCATTTTCATGCAAGGAGTTTCTGCAAGTCTTTATTTATTGGGATGTAATAAATGGCATTTTTAAAAGTTAAACCAAGTATATGTATCAGGAATATTGATGAGGGAGTACATAGAGTAGGTACTATGGGACATATACTTTTTACCACTGGATTAATATCTCTTAAATTCTGGACAAATCTGTAACCTTGAGATCCTGGTGTCTTTATTTTAAAATCTTTTAATTGGTGGCAAAAATGTTGTCTCTTTTCTTCACATAAGTGGACATTATTTAAATATGTTGGAATCATGTTAGGCCACAATCTTACCATCACTTTTTGTATATCTCTGACTCACCTCAACGATATTTTATGGCTTTCTTTGTTAGGAAGTTGTGGCTTGCTTGGATCTTTTAATGTAGTTTGTAGGCCTGCTCCTAGAACCAGAACTTGTAAATTTATTTTGCCAGGTGAGAGAGAGAGAGAGGGAGGCTTGCAAATAAATTTGTAAGTCAATTGACCCTTTATAATTTGGCATTGTTGATGTTGTGAGAAGTCATTAGCAATTTCAGACATGTCCCTAACAAGCACTGATTTTAGTGAAATTAAGTCTAATGTTTATCAGAAAAAAATTCTGTTTTAACCCACTTGGAATGATACCCAAGCTTCTTTGTGGGTGATCAAGATGGATTCTGTTATATCCCAGAAGAAGAAACTAACATGTAGAAGGATTTTCTAACCCAGGGACCCCACAGCTTATGTCACAGAAAACAGGTGCCCCATAAACTAAAGAATGAAGGCTGTTCAAAGCTGTTCAAGGCTGTTCCAGCCACAGTGGCACCTCAAAGGCAGGTAAGGCAAGTTCAGATAGCTCCATAAGATGAACAACCAAAAAGGCTTGCTCTCCCTAGATAGATAATGTAGCTCCTTTCCTAAAAAGAATGTTGTCTCAGAACTCTACCAATCAATCAGCCCAAAACTAGATAAGGACTTACCCAATCAAGGCACAGAACACCACAGCAGACACCCTTCCCATTGTGGTTTCCTTTTTTTCATTAAAAAATGCTGTTCTCAGATAGAGAGCTGGAGCCATTATCTTTCTTTCTTTTTGCTGGCTCCCACCTGCTTTACTCCTCTAATAAATATTAAACTTTATACTTAAACTTTCACTGCATTGTGTGGATTCCTGAATGACTCTGACCTAACAGTTTCCTGATGGGTGGAAAGTGCCCTTGGTCCACATTACTACAGGTCCTTGTCCTAGTCTCCTGTCAGCTGTGGACACTGTATTGCTGGAGTCCCTTATTTCCTTTTGCATCAAGCTAGAACATTTCCATTTTTAATGTTCCTTCCCCTGCAATGTGCACATTGCTGGGAGCACAGCTGGGAGTCTTAACTTTTTTATAGACTTCCTTTGCTGCTGAAAAATTTTGCTCAGGACTGCTACAAAGACATTAGCATTTCAATTAGCTTTATAGGTGATACCTTTCTTTTGTTACCTTCCTTGAGCTGCAAAGAACACTTTAAATGCAATTCCAACTTTGTTGATATTGGCAACTTAATTTCACCTTCAACTCTGTAATTTTTGATGAATGTCAGGAGCACTGACAAATATTTCAGCTGGCCCTCATTGGAGAGGTAACTATCCCTGCTTTTTTCCTCCAGAGGTAGAGACACCCTGCCTAAAATTAATATCATCCATGATATGAGGTAAGAAGTCCATTTCAGGGTAAATTCAAAGGCGCCCTATGCTCATCTGCATTTCCCCAATAATGTGGGGAAGAAGAGGCTGCCCAAAGTAGTGGACTCTGGCAGAAAATGTTGTGGGGTGAGAGACACAACCACCACAACTCTGGCTGAAATACCCAGGGAAATGCAGAGTTTCAGTCCCCACAAAAACCATAGACACTGGCTGCAGGGTTTGGGGAAATGCAGGAGCAATGGTCATCTGAACCAAGGAGAAAGGGTACCACCCTCTCAACCCTGGGTGACTAAAGCATCTATAAGTTTATTAGGCTGAGCAGAATTGGGGAGGGTTCTTCCAACACTCATAGCTTTGATCAATTCCCTGTTTAGTTTCTAATTGTACCCTTTTAAACTATATCTTACATTAAGTTAAGCTCTACAATGGTTATCCAATTATTTTACCTACTGTTAGGAAGTTGCTCCCAGATTTACACTGGAAAATCAGGCTGTGATTTTACAAACAAACAACAGTAAACCATTAACTTTATATTAAATAAAAACATCTCTTATTCTAATGAAAAGGAGATTTAATGGAGTTGACAATAAACTACACCACCACTGAAAACATTCCAAAGCTTTATGGGGGGGTGGGACATTTGTATTGTGTAGCATGAGCAATTCTCTCCAGATTTAGTGCTACATTGAAGGGAAACTATGAAAAAGATTAACAAATTTACAAAAGATTGCTTTCTTGCAACCCTACTTGTTATTTCCAGTTGACCACTAGCTCTTAGAAAAGAGAACTAATAGATTTTAATAGGTCCTACAGATTTTGCCCAACCATGGTAGCACAAGGAGATATAAAAGTTAGAGTTCAAATGTATAGATGAGCTAAGCTTGCTTTACAGTTACTAAACCTTCCTTTCAAGTGGACTTTTTCAGACTAAATCCCACCTTTATAAATCACTTAAAGTAATACAAGAAAAGTTTTCATGTTTAATAACTTTTAATTAAAACATAAAAGTTTAATATTAGCCATTTGTAGGGATTTATTCTTTTATTCTTTCAAAAACAAGGATGAGGGAAATGCAACAGAATGATCATTGCTTTTTGGGGTAAGGTGCACCAAGTGTCCCACAGCCTGGGGCACAGATGCCTTGACTACTTCATTAGCCTGGAATTTGGAAGCTTCAGTCTGTTTATCTTTTTTACCTGGGAGCTAGGAACCTCTTTTATTTCTCCTGGAGCAATAAGCTCTGGAGCATTTAAGGAGAGGCTAGGGGCTTGGCTGATATGGTAAAATGCCATGCCCAAAATCTTTTCTCTCTAGCTTTTTATTCTGAGATAGAGCCATAAAAAACTGTACATTCAGAATTTTATTGCATTTGTTTATTCCCTTACAAAATAAATTTAGCTGTAAAATGGCATTTTATTTTATTGATCCCTGATTTGGACACTTGTGGCCATTCTCTAATTTATATTGAGGCCAAATTACTTTGCATGCAGTTTTCTTTGTCACAGGCTTATACCCAAATTGCTTTTCTTTTTTAATTTTGAAAATTTAATGCCTTAAAACAAAGTAATGACCCATGCATAAGGAAATGACAGAAATAATTCTTAGAAAATAGAAGAAAATACAAATACATGTATGACACTAATGTAAATATTTGTAACAAATACAAAACCCAAAAGCCATGCAAAATAGTTATATTTGAATACACAAATTCTGCCAAACCAAAAATGAAACAGTAGAATCAATTAAATGGGAAGAAAACATGGTACTTCTTGTGCAATGTATGAAAATCAGAAGACTGACATTGGCCATCAAAATGAGCCCTTAGAAATCAGTACAAAGTAACTATTATTTCAATAGAAATGAAAACATTCCAAGAAAGATGAGACCATGGAAGTGAAATACTAATGACTATTAAAGTGATGATGAGCAAGCCTGACTGCCTTACATTCAGAAGGAATTTTCACTCAAAATGCATATTTCCTTTTCTTTTGCCCTCGCAGAATCAATTCACAGGAATTACTCCAATAAAGTAGTGGGACAGATTCAAAATAATTTACATAGAATAGAAGCATATTTGTTGCAGAGAAAATCTGTAGCAAACATAATGATCTATTGAAGAAGAACATGTCATCAACAAAATTTACATCTCATTTACCAAGAGATGTAAAGCTATAAAACCAAATTACAATGGGCTCAAGAAAAGGTTAAAAGGGAAAATAAATTACAATCTCCCAAAACACTACTTGCATATTGTTTATGAAAATACCTCAAAAGAATATATAGAAAATCCCATCAATAGCAGATAAAATTGGGGCGTATAATCAGGAGGAGAAAAGATGTTTCAGAAGTAAAAATATTTTAATTAAAAAATTACTGTCTTCTAAATTTATTGAAGAATAATTTTTATGTCTAAGCTTTCAAAATTTATCCAGTGATAAGTGAGAATTAGAAACATATACACTTTGTGCTTATGGGACCACTGAGATGGAGTTATCCATTCCATCACCCTGAGCTTCTCTGGGTACTAATGTCTTTGTCTTCCAGGCTCCAGGGATTTAGTCCAATGGAAACAATGAAAGCAGTCAACATGCCTGGTTAAAATTAATTATGATGATACATGTTGGGTCACTTTATAAATATGAGTTTTTCATTTTTCAGTTCAGTTTTCCTCTTCATGGAGTCCCTACTGCCACACACAGAAAGGAAGAGGAGTCTGCAAGCCTTGGGAAGATTGTATTTTAGTTTTGGTGAAAGTAGTGGTAGAAGCAATGGTATCATTTTCTCCTGTATTCAACACAATCATATTTCCAAAGTTTATTCCAGGAAGTGAAGAATCCTTCAGTGAGGAGTACAGCAAAAGATCATTCACTGATGGTATCATTCTTGGCATTAAAAAAAGATGGCAAAAGTATACCTTCTGGGAACTGTCATCCCCTGTGGTTTACAATTAGACTTATGAATTGAAAGTGTCCGTTGAAGGGTGAATGTTTCTGATGATGTCAGCTGTACTTAGGTTATCTGCAAATGTATTTCTTGCCTCATGATCCCCTCCAATCCCATCATCTAGCTTCTTCTTTCCTCAGGTGAGGAAAGGTGTTTTGTTTTAATGTTTTAAGACTCTGTTGCACTAGTCTCTAGATTGCATGTTCTTTGTATGATAATTCCCAAAAAACATTTGTAACAGCAACTGGGAAAACAAAGCTGAATAAAACAGTCAGAACCCCCAAGACATTGAAAGGCAAGGATTAAGGGGCATACAGACTGTCTCTTTAAAATTCCCTCTTTTGTTTAAGTGTTGATTTTGAAATAACATTTAAAATTCAAATGCAGAACATAGAAGCAGTTCTTGTTTTTCCACCTCTCTGCCACATATTCTTGCAGACAATTTTCTTTTCACATATAATCACATACTCACTTTGAATTTTCTCAGGTAACAGTATACCAAAATATAAAGCATGCAATGCTTTACTTTGCAAATTCTGAAATGTACAAAAATTCAAAATACAGTAAAATAATCACCATTGTAACAATGATCATGAATGACTCAATTGTTCCCCATGCTGTGTGGATTAATTATCATAAAGTTTGTTAGAGTAACTAGAGGCAACATGCACACACCTTTGCAAAAATAGACAACTAGTTGATGCTTCTTCAAAAATATCATTTTAAACTTGAACTTAAAATACTAACAACACTTTTATATTCCAGAATGTTTTTTGCAGAGTTTGTATTTATTGGTTAAAGAGTCTAAAATAATTTCTCCCTTTTATATTTATTGATGGGTATTTTCAGATGTACAAGTTACTGTTTATTGTTATAATCAATCTATAATATTCTTTCTTCTCTGTAAATTTTCTTGAATTGGAGGATAGGTCCCCAGCAGGAAATTATACCATTTCATGAATTACACATGCTAATTGATTGTCATTGCTAAAATTCTGTTTGAAAAGATATACTGATTTATATTTTAATCACTACTGAATAATACCTTTAGAAGAAATTTTCCAAAATCATTTTACACAGAAAAGAGGTATAAAACTTTTGTCATTTGTGTCCAATTATGACATAACATATAAGCATCTCAAGGAAAAAAACAAAAACTGTTCATAATCACAGAATTTATATATATATATATAAGTATATATACACGCACACACATACACACACACATACATGGACTAGAGAGGAGATGGGTATGACTGGGTTATTTATTTTATATAAAAACCAGCATAGACTTGGCTATAACAGAAATGTTTGTAAGCTTAGAAAATACTGTTAAATTTCAAATAATAAAACTTAAATCACTAAATATGAATAAGGTAATACCCTTTTTAAAATGCAATATCATTTCTTATTTCTAATTTTATATGTGTTTATGCATATACACACATAAAATTATACATACATCTGTCAAGACCACATATATGTACTCTTTCAATATGTGTACATGCAAACATATATAGTGTAACAAAATAACAATGATTTTCAACAATTTGAGTGTTTTCCAACTCTGAATATAACTTGATTAAAAATGATAATTGCCTTCTCATTGTTTCTTTGTTTATTTAAGTATACCAATGATGAAGGGTTGAAATCTAAAGCCTTCTTCTTTATGAGAAGATATTCTGTAGACATAGTGGCAATCTCCTATTCCTCTCCCCAAAACCCCACTGTACAATACTAAAATGTTTTACAGTCTTTAGAGGTCAACCATTAATTATCTGTTACACTGCAAAAATATTTACAGATGTCAGTGAATGTAACTATGATATTTTACAATGAAATATTTACAAATTTATACCCTATAGGACTCCAAGTTATCTAGAAACACTATATTTCTTAAAATGGCATATTTATCTGTTTTTTACAAAGTTGTCTTGAATGTTTAATGCAGTGCAAATACAAAACTGTATAGTTCAGAGAGGTAGAATAAAATTTTCTTTATACAAAGACTTTTCCCATAATGGTTAAAAAATACAGTTATAGAATGACCTATTAGAAACTCAATACAACTACAAAAGTGTGATTTAGTTGCAGCAGTTTTTTAAGGTACACAGGCACTAAAACTGCAATAATGAAAGCATAAAACCTTTCTTCTTCCCCTAACAATGTAATAAACACATACTAAAATATACATGGCTCAAAAACCCCACAATTTTATCAATTACACTGCTAAGACATTCACTTGAAAGAATGAAACCATGCTATTTTACAGTGAAGTATTTATAACATACTTTGTGAGACTCTATACATCTAGAAATACTAGGTGTTAATAATTAAGAACTAACTGCATGGTATTTACAAACTTGTCTTGAATATTGTCATGCAATCAAGGGAACACGTACAGAAGTGTGTATAGTTCCAAGAGGTAGCATAAAATCTCTTTAACAAAGTAATTTATATTTTGAATGTTAACAGCAAAAAAATCAGGATGTTCAGTTTACCCACAATAAATTTACCAAATGAATTTGGATGGTTCTTTATGTATGGTTTAACAAATCAAATATACTTACAATGCCAGCCTTCTATATGAGAATGGCATAAAGGCCTTAAATCTAGTCTCCTCAAAAAATATATGATAAACTTTTTGTAGCAACAGGGCCCTGTTTTTCAGCAACTTCACTGCCAAGTCAATTGCAAACGATAATAGAACTACAAATTTACAGTGATATATCAGAAAATTATACTTTGTGAGTCTCCACGTATCTAGAAATACTCAGATGTTTACAAATTAAATCAGGACAGAGAAACTAAGATGGCGGCTAGGTGAGACAGGGCAAAACAAAACACCTCCATGAAAAACGCTAGATAAAAAACAGAAAGTGACCAAGAATACTGGTTTCAGCAATGTGCCAGCTGGATGGGGTCTTCTAGTTCCACAGGGGCTGTATACTTGGTGAAACCAGGAATCTGCATTCTGAAATGAGTGAGTAAGCTGGCTGGAAGACCCACAGCCACAAGGCAGTCTGGGGAAGCCAGGGTTTGGTGTTTGGAGACTGACAGACTCTTTTTCTAAAAAAAAGGGAAAAACCCAGGAGCAGCTGCAGCTGTGATAGTGGGAACCACCCAGCAAAACACAGCAAGAGGGGGCTGGGCTGGCCTCTCAATATCTGGCCTGGAAGATAGCCTGCTGCAGATATCCTTGGGGCTGGGGGAATGGAGGGGAGAGCCAGAAGCAGAAAGAAAACCCATGGCTAGCAGCTGGCTCCCTGGAGGGCTGGACAAACTTCTGCCCAGGGCCATGCCCACAGCCCAGAGCCCCACCAGTTGTCCCAGAGCTGAGAAGGAGGAACTGTGCAAAGAGGGGGTTGTGGAGATGCCCCATTCAGCCATCTATGTATCAGGCTGAAAGCACCCTGGCCCAGCATGGCAGCCCAGGGCTTCCCTTGAGGTATGGTGCACACTGATGATGTAGCACAGCATTCCCTCAGCAGAGGTCCTGGAGGATCATGGCCAGGCAGGAGGACCTGCTTGGAGAAGCCAGGGACACTACACCAAGTCCAGTGGTTTGTGGGACAGCAAGAGAGAGGGTCTGGGGCTGAAATGAAATGAAGGCTTAGACTCTTGCAGCAGCCTTGAATCTCCAGAAACCTGGGGGATTTGAATATTAAAGCTGTCCTTCCTCCCTGGCCACCTGTACACACACCCTGCATTCAGGGCAGATGGCTCCAGCAACACACCCAAACTGAGTTCTCCAACTGAACCCCACAAGAATCATTTCCCCACACACTGCAGGGACAAGGTGGAGAACTGACTTGAGGGATATAGGTGACTCACAGATGACATCTGCTTGTTAGTTAGAGAAAGTGTATGCCACCAAACTGTGTTTCTGAAAAATTAGATAGGTATTTTTTTTTACAACTTGAAAGAACCCTTTCAAGCAAAGCAAATGCCAAGAGGCCAAAAACAACAGAAAATCTTAATGCGTATGATAAAACCAGATGATATGGAGAATCCAACTCCAAACACACAAATCAAGATACCAGATGAGACACAGTACCTTGCACAATTAATCAAAGAACTACAATCAAGGAATGAAATCATGGCAAAGGATTTAAAGGACATCAGGAAAACCATGGCCCAGGGTATAAGTGACATAAAGAAGACCATAGAAGAGCATAAAGAAGACATTGCAAGAGTAAATTAAAAAAAAAAAAAAATAGAAGATCTTATGGAAATAAAAGGAACTGTTGGCCAAATTAAAAAGACTCTGGATATTCACAATACAAAACTAGAGGAAGCTGAACAACATCTCAGTGTCCTAGAAGTCCACAGAACAGAAAATGAAAGAACAAAAGAAAGAATGGAGAAAAAAATTGAGAAAACTGAAATGGATCTCAGGGATATGATAGAAAAAATAAAACATCCTAACTTAAGACTCATTGGTGTTCCAGAAGGGGAAGAGAAGGGTAAAGGTCTAGAAAGAGTATTCAAAGAAATTGTTGGGGAAAACTTCCCAAACCTTATGCACAATATAAATACAAAAAGCATAAATGCCCAGCAAACTCCAAATAGAATAAATCCAAATAAACCCACTCTGAGACATACTCTGATCAGACTCTCAATATTGAAAAGAAGGAGCAAGTTCTGAAAGCAGCAAGAGAAAAGTAATTCACCACATACAAAGGAAACAACGTAAGACTAAGTAGTGACTACTCAGTGGCCACCATGGAGGTGAGAAGGCAGTGGCATGACATATTTAAAATTCTGAGTGAGAAAAATTTCCAGCCTAGAATACTTTATCCAGCAAAACTCTCCTTCAAATTTGAAGGAGAGCTTAAATATTTCACAGACAAATAAATGCTGAGAGACTTTACCAATAAAAGACCTGCCCTACTTCAAATACTAAAGGGAGCCCTACCAACAAAGACACAAAGAAAAGAGAAAGAGATATAGAGAATTTTAACAGACATATACAGTACCTTACATCCCAAATCACCAGGACACTCATTTTTTCTCCAGTGATCACAGATCTTTCTCCTGAAGGGACCATAAACTGGGTCATAAAACAAATCTCAAGAAATTTAAAAAAAATTGAATACATTCAAAGCACATTCTCCAACCACAATGGAATACAAATAGAAGTCAATAATTTTTGAACTGTAACTCCACTATTTACTTCCTACATGATATAAAATATACAAGCTCTAATGACAAATCAGTGGTTTTGAACTCAATGTAAAATATGTAATTTTAGACAACTATATAAAGGTGGGGGAATGGAGGAGTATAGGAACATATTTTATGAATCCTATTGAAGTGAAGGTGGTATCAAAGAAAAACAAGATTGATATGGATTTAAGAGGTTAATTTTAAGCCCCACAGTAAACACAAAGAAATTGTTAGTGAATATAACCATAGAGATGAAAAGTAGAGTTTGGGTTAAGAGAAATGGGGGAAGGGACAATGGGGAGTTAAGAAATGAATGTAGGGTTTCTTTTTGAGGTGAAGGGAAATTCCTAGTAATGGATGGTGGGAAAGAGCATTACAACATTCTAAATGTGACTAATCCCACTAATGGAAGGCTAGGGAGGGGGTGGAATGGGAAAATTTAGGCTGTATATATGTTTCCCCAATTGAAAAAAAAAACAGAAAAAGACAGTCTAAATAGATGACAATTAAATGCCAAGGATGAACTTGGATGGGATTGGATGATAGAGGACAGGTGGCTCAAAGGGACACAGTTGAGATATAAGTAAAAGGAAACATAGAATGTAAGCTTTGTATCATTGTTGAATCTCTTGTACTTCTTAGCTGTGCTTAATGGGATTGCACAAAAGAATGTTCTTGTTCATGGGAAGTATATATGTCAATTATAGTGTATGTTCAAGGATGTGTGCAGCTACCTCTCATATGTTCAGAAGACAGAGCAATAGATGATGGATGATAGGGAGGGAGAAAAGAAATAATGATGTGACAGCATGTTAAAGTTGGTGAATTGAGCTATTGGGGAGGGGGGTCAGGGTATGATGGAGTTCTGTGTATGGGGTTAGTATTATCTTTGCAACTGTTCCTATAACTTTGAATTTATTTCAAAATAAAAAAAAATCTTAATTACCCATCACTTACGAAGTTGTCTTGAATATCACTATACAACAAACGAACACAGAACTGTATAGTTTAGAGATTCTATAAAATGTTTTCTGTGAAAGTGAATCACATCCTGAAACTAGGTACATTCTGGAAAATATGTACTTACATGTCCCTTAAATAGACAGAGGTATTTTTATATAAAGTGGACATGAACATTTAATGATTCCAATTGTAATTTTTCTTCTAAATGAAAATATGGTAAAACATATTTGAATCACTCTATCTCCCTCCTTAACATGACAACATATATAAAAATAACAAAAATAACTCCAAGAAGTCAAATCATTCTTGAAGTTAATTGTCTATAACAGCTAGAGCAATCCAATGAAGATTACACAAAGGTAAACCAATAATTCATCATCTTTATATATTTACATAGTTGAAATGGTATAAAGTACTATAAAACACAGCTGTTTAACAATAAACCAAAAAGTCAACATATACAGCTCTGAAACAAATATTTTCATAAATTAAATATTTCAAACATTTTGTGTAACAATGTTTACAGAAATATCTGCAATCTCTATATACCAAGAAAGAATATAAATCAAAAGCACTGGATATTAATAGACATAAAAATCACAAAATATCCAATATGCCCATATCCCTCCTGAGAACCCAGTAAAAACAGAAGGAAACCAATGAAAATGTATCAGTAATGTCACTCAGTATACAGTGGTCTACATTTCCACAAGAAAAAAAGAAAGAAAAAAAATCTTCTGACCTATAATTTTAAGTAAAAGATATTTACAATATAAGACAGCAATTTCTACAAATCTACAATGACTCATGGAATAAAAAACAGAAAATCTGGCACTACACACAAAATTGTCTAACAACTCTCCCCACACAGACACCAAGTAAATACACATAGGGATTTTCTCACCACAATCTACAATTAAGATATTTACAATGTGTATATGTGTATGGGGAGGGAGAGCAGTTATTTCTATATACTTAGAAAGTACAGATGGTGTACAAGAAACTTGCCTATTATAAATACAATGGTCAAATGCTTTCTGCTTTGGTTCTACCCTCCAGCAACCTACTGAACACAGGGAGAGACAAACCAACAATTACATTAAGAAACATTTTACACATTATAGTTAGTCCATATTAGTGATACATTATGTTTGTCTTCTTGTTTCCTGAGAAATGAACAACTGATTGTACACTTTGAGTGACTGTGTGTTATGTGATCATGTCTCATTAAAAGTGCATTAAAAAGAAACATTTTACAAATCTACATATTTATAAATATGAATGTTTGTGATTTCTTTACACTGAAAAATAATATATAATTTAAAATCCTCAAAACACCTAAAAGAAAAATCAAAATGCCTCAAAACCATCCAACTTACCAATATACTCCAGTAATACAATCTAGCAATCAAATAAATCCAAATATGTGTGGTCTACCAATTTGGCCACACTAAATGGTACTATTTGATACATGAATATATATGTAAGCATGTATGTACATATACATACACACACATTCAAATCTGAAATGCTTTTAATGCTTAAGAATGCAATTTAAAAGTTTATTCTCTTTAATTTCCTTAGATTTTTCACTTATGTTGCTTCCAATTTTTAACATCATTTAGATAACATGAGGCAAAGCAGGACAAAAGAAAATGCAGAACCAAACTTAACCAAACCACAAACGAAAACAAGACCAAGATTTAAAGCCAAGTACTAGGCAACCAAGTCTCAATGGCTATTCCTCAATGCCTGGGGCTGCATCCTCCAAAAACAGCTTTGGCATAAATTTATCTGCCACCGAGCACCCAAACAACTGAAACCTAGGCACCCAAAATCTGTGACCTCCCTTAATGCCAGGGGCTCATTCCTTCCAAACCAAGTCTCAATGGCTATTCCTCCATGTGTGGGGCTGCACCCTCCAGAAACAGCTTTGGCATGAACTTATGGCCAACTATTGCCCAACCAATTGGTTTCCCACTTACAGCTCCAGCAGGAGTTTATTTCACTGAAGAAGAAACAAACAGGCCCACAAACAAAAGAAAACAAGGCCTTTGTATGCTCACAAGACATCCACACTCATTCACCAACCACACTCACTCACTAAACCTGTTTCCTTCCATGGCCAGCCACCATTGTGGTCCTGGATGCTGAAACAAGAAGCTCTCTCATCCAGCTCACAGAGAAAATTGTCTCTGTTGACAATACAACTGAGGTTCATGAATGTCTTACCTCAGTGGTCCAGGAGCCCACTGAGCAGCATGTCATTCAGATGTTTTGGTCCTTTCATGGTCACCAAACTGAAGAAGGGGCAGTTCTTAAATATGGTTCTGCTGCTTGATGCAGCTAATAGAAGTCACACTGAACCCAGCTGAGAGGAAAGATGGTTTATTATGCTGGAAGAAAGCAGGGGAAATTTTCCAAAATCTGCTTCCCTGAAGTGTTTCTCCAATTTGGTTTAATACCCAGGTGCAAAGACAAAGAAAGATAATTATTCAGCTAACAGGCAACAAAAACGATAGACAAAAGGCCCATCTATCTGGGAGGTTTGGGGCAGTCTCCCTGTGACTCTTTAATTGGCTAAACCCATTAGGGACAAAGGGAAACAAATATTTTAGTTAACATATAACAGTTTTGGAGAACTTCAGTAATTTGTCATCTCCTGTTTCCTAGGTAACACCTGGGAAATGAGCATATTTTACATTTACATATGCTTGCACATTTTACACTTACAAATTGATCTTTTGTGAGAATGGGTGCTTCCATTATTTCCTGTTTGCAGCTTAGAAGTTCACATTTTACAATTTTCTGTTTGCTTACCATTTTAAAGTTATATTTAAAAAGTTACTCTTGCACTGGGAAAAATGCAAGGGTGTTTTGTGGACTGTGAATTCAAGGGGCACGATTTAAGGCAGTGGGAGAGGAAAAACAATCACTCTCACATTATAGGCAGCTCCCCTTCCAGACTTATGAGACTCCTGCTTCTCACTAAGCCATGATCTGGGAAACTGGGTGGGGTCTGCCGTGATTTGTGATGACAGTATGAGTCACTGTCCCTGATCCTCAATAAATTCACTAATAAACTGGGCATCTTATGCTGAACAGGGGCAGAGTGTGTGTGGCGTGGAGGAGGGGAGGACCCTCAGTAGGTCAGTCTCTGCAGAGGGAGTAGGTCAATTTCTGTGTGGTGGCAGTCAGCAGGATGTCACAGACATCCCAGCGAGAGGCAACTGGAGCCTCAGCCAGGGATTGGCCAATGGGCAGGGACCTGTTGTGGACAGAGGGGTCTGGAGGCAGGGATAAGTCTCCCTGGCTCCTGTTCTTTCTGCTGGTCCCTCTTTCCTGTTGTCTTTGATGTTAGCTCTGCTTAGGAGTCCCCTTCACCGGGGCTCATTCTCTTGGAATTGAATGATATGAACAAAATGACAATGATTATTCCTCATGTCCAGGAGGGGCCACAGCCACCAATACTCAGTGAACATGAAGCTTCCCACATTGAGCTCTGCCACACAGGGGTGTGTTTTCTTTATGAAGAGGTCTCCAGTAATCTGGATAAAGTCCAAACCTCAGTGCATTGGACCACCCCTTAACAAAATCAAAATCAAAGTTCCTATTTACAATTGGTTCTACACCCAGAGCAATGTAGATTAAGACTGACATAAACCATATAATTTTGTTTTCTTCAGGATAAGTATGTTGTTTCTATAAGTAGTTAAGTATATTTATTTCTTAGTAATCCTCTAATATATGAATTAGCATAAATTGTTTATCTAATTTCCTATTGATGGGGTATTAGCTAATGTTGTCTTAATCAGGGTTCTACAGAGAAACAGAGCCAACAAAACATATATATCAGGATCATTTATATCTCAATAGATATCTATCTATACATATATAAAATGTAAATACTGAGATTTTTATAGGAATTACTTCATGCAAATTTGGGGAGAAGGAAATCTGAATTCTGTAGTGCAGGCCTCAGGCTGCAACTTCAGTGTATGTGTCACTGAACTCCCCAGGAGGATCTGGCAGGCTGAGTATAGATAGAAATTTTTTTTCTGACTGCTAAAGTCATCAGTTCTCCATATAAGGCCTTTACATGACTGGAGCAGGCTTCTTCCATTGATGAAGGCAATCTCCTTTGTAGTTTGGAGATGTAATCAGCCATTGATGCAATCAACTGGCTAATGATTTAAGTCCATGAAATATAGTCACAATAATAATTAAGCAAGTCCTTGCTTGACCAAGAAAATGTATAACATAACTTAGTCAAGTTGACAAATGAAATTAAGCATTGCAGTTGAACCCTTGTCAACTTGGCACCTTTATATCTCCTTAAAGCACAGTAATTCTCTAAATATGGTGGACATAGTTTCACTTAACATAACTCAACTTCCTGCATATGGCAGGAAACACAATAAATCATTATCCAATAGAGGATTCAAGTACTTGGGTAACATTCATACTTAAACTGCATATCATGTAACTTAAATTCTATGACATAAATTTAATGAAACATATTACACGACAAGGGGGTGATAGGGAAGAAAAACTGGGGTACATAATTTGATGTACCACACAAATCAATTCCCACCTCTATTCCCACAAAGACACCAATGTACAAATATCTTTACCCACCCTGGATAAGTTTTGTCTGTTATAGAATTGCATATTAATGGAAGCAAACAACATGTGCTCTGTTAAGAAAGGCTTCTTTCATTCAGAATAAGAGTGTTGTTTCTATAAGTAGTTAAGTATATTTATTTCTTAGTAATCTTCTAATATATGAATTAGCACAAATTTTTTATCTAATTTCCTATTGATGGGATATTAGTTAATGGTGTATTAATCAGGGTTCTCCAGGGAAACAGATCCAACAAAACATATGTATCAGGATTGTAAGATAAGGTTAAGTTTAGCTTTCACATAGAGGCAGCATGGAATAGGGAAAAACGTGACAGAACTGGCTTAAACAAGCCCTGTGGTAAAGGGAAGAGAGAGAGAGAGAGAGCCATGATGTAAGCCTAGAATCTGCACCAGCTCCTTATATGGAAAAGTAGCCAGGGTTACTGGAATGTAAAGGGATATGGGGTATAATCAGAGGTGGGAACTCCCAGCAGGATATTTAAACTGAATGAACTCTCTCAGATAGGCTGTACAATTCAAACTCTCAAAGATGGGCTAGTTAGCTCTCTCAGATAGGCTGCAACCTCTGTAGTACCCAGCCAATGGGGAAATGGGAGGGACTTGCACATCAGGAATAGGAGATTAAAAGATTGCCATGTTCTTCCTCCCACATGCCAGCCTACCACACTTCTGGCTGTGCTCCCTGTCTTGCAAGATCCTAAATAAATTGTTTTCTCCTCCAGAACTGAGGGAGCATTTATTCCCTTACAGGTACTGCTTTATTTCCAACAACTTGGGAGCTCATCAAGAATCTGGAGCTTCAGAGCGGGACCTCCAAGGTGGACAAAGGGAAGGCACACCCCACTGATTGAGCAGTCTCATACTCTGCTTTTAGGGGCCCATCTCTGGCAGCTGAAGGACCTGAGACAAGATGCTTGGATCTGCCAGTTGTGGATGAGAAAAAGAGGAAAAGGGAAAGCCTGCCTCTGGTTGACCAGGCAACTCCATGCATGGACCAAGGTAAGTAAGGAAAGAGGACTGTTAAATATTATATTACCTTGGTGGTCAGGAATGTGTGATGAGTCTGGGGCTGATTGTGTGTGACTGAGACATGTGACATATTGTGTGGAGTGAGTGCAGAGTCCTGTTTTGCTGTTCCCTTCTCCTGTGAGGGAAAAGGCCAGAGATGGACAAAGCAAAAGGAACTGAGAGAAAGAAGCCCAGACAAGACACAGAATGGGAATAGAGGTAGTTGGCTGGCCAGGGAAGAAGAAAAGAGGACACCTATAGAGTCCCTCAGGGGCATCCCTTCAGATAGTCCTCTAGGTAGAATGTTAAAATTTTGTACTGATAGCAGTTGGACCAAGGGAAAGGACAAAAAGAAAATGATTAAATATTGTTGTTACATTTGGACCAAAGAAAGCATTTCACCACAGGATATATTCTGGTCAAAGTATGGGACAGAGGAGGATTTGTTCTGTGCCAATCTTGTAATTTATGTTAATGAGAAGAAACCCTTTTCTAAGGAGGAGTCTGTTATGCAACATGCTGGCAAAAGAACAGAAAAAACTTCCCTTTACCCTGTGAAAGACAAGAATCCAAACTCAGAAGCTGAGTTAGTAGAATCTAAACCCTGGGACGTCTTATTAAGCCTTCCTCCTCCCTACTATTCCCCTCCTTTCCTTGGACAGAAATTGTTAGAGTCTGAGGACCTAATAAAGTCCACACATGTTCCAGCAGAAACAGAAGGCACATTGGCACCAACTGCCCCACCAGATATGACCCATCAATTGTTGGGGAAAGAATTATCATAGTGCAAAAAGGATATATAGAATTTTCCATTTCCAAAAACTCTTGAAGGAAAGAGAGTAAGGGAACATCACCACATTGAATCCCTTTACCCCCTGAGGGAGGTACTTATGGGGCCAAAAGAAGTCTGGTATGTAGATACCCCATTAATGAGTGCAGAAGTAAGGAATTTTAAGAAAGAGATGAAATCACTAATAGAGGACTCAATGGGTCTGGCTGAGCAAATAGATCAATTCCTAGGCTCTAGCCTATACATGTGGCCAAAACTTATGTCCATATTAAACATCCTCTTTATGAAAGAGGAGAGAGGAATGGTGAGAGGGGTGGCTATGAAAGAATGGGAAAGGCAACACCTGCCAGGGCAAGGGGTGATGGCAGCAGAGCAAAAATTTCCAAGTACTGGCCCCAATTGGGATAATAACAATAAGGAGGATAGGGCACAAATGAAGGATCTCAGAGACCTCATTATAGAGAGGATAAAATTGGCCATATCCAAATTTCAAAATTTGGATAAGGCTTTTGAGGTGAATCAAGAGAAAGATGAGTCTCTTTCTGCTTATCTGCAAAGATTGAGAGATCTAGTGAGGAAATATTCAGGTATGGACTCTGAAGACCCTGTGGCCCAGGGAATGTTAAATGTCAGCTATGTGAAGGGGTCTTGGCCTGGTATTTGGAAAAAGATCCAGAAAACAGATGGATGGATAGATAAGCCATTGGAGGAGTTATTAAGAGAAACACAGAAAGTATTTGTAAGAAAGGAGGACAAAAAGCAAAAGCAACAGGCTAAAGTCATGATGACCACTGTCGACCACTTGGTCAAGAAAAGATTTGAAGCAGGGAATGGAGGAAACAGACAGAGGTGAGATAAGGGAGTGGTCCAGACTAACTTAAATAAAGGAGCAAGGGGAATGCAGAACTCTGCAGGGTGTTAACACTGTGGAAAACCTGGTCATTTCAAAAGGGAGTGACCTGACTTACAGAAGGAGGGCCGAGTTATACCCCTAATGAATTTCAAGGACTAGGAGAGTCAGAGGTTACTCATCTCAGAAGCCCACTGGAAGCCTTTGATAAATGTAAACGTGGGCCAATATCAAGAGGAAATTACATTCTTGGTAAACACTGAAGCAGCTCGATCCTCTGTAAATCATCTTCAAAAGGGGGCCAGGCTCTCTGGCAGTTCCCTCACCATCTCAGGGGTAAAAGGGGAGGGTTTTAAAGTTCCCACTCTTGAGCCTACTAACATTTGTTGGGAAAATAATCAAATTATATCTCCCTTGTTGCACATCCCAGAAGCTGGGAGTAATTTATTAGGAAGAGATCTAACAATACCTATGGGACTGGATTTAGAGGTGAGGAATGGACAAATTGAGGTTTTAGCCCACTCACTGAAGAAGATGAAAAGGACATTAAGGAAGAGGTATGGGTAAAAGAAGCAAACAGGGGACGGTGGCAAATTCTCCCAATTAATATCAAGTTAAAGAAGGAAGGGGAGGTCATGTGCCAGAAAGAATATCCGATTCCCCTTAAAGGAAGACAGGGACTCCAACCCATCATTAAGGGTCTCCTTTGAGATCGACTCTTAGAGACCTGTATGTCCCCTTTTAATACTCCCATTCTCCCCATTCAGAAACCAGATGGTAGCTGGAGAACGGTGCAGGACATTAGGGCCATTAATCAAATTGTCCAGGTTCAACACCCTGTAGTTCCTAATCCTTACACTCTTCTGAGTAAAATCCCCTAACATGATAAGTGGTTTAGTGTAGTAAATTTAAAGGATGCCTTCTGGGCCTGTCTCCTTGATCCAGAAAGTAGATACCTGTTTGCCTTTGAGTGGGAAGATCTCTTCAATGGTGAAAGCAGCAATACAGATGGATGGTCTTACCTCAGGTTTTTACAGAGTCCCCCAGTCTCTTTGGGCAAGAGTTAGAAAGGGTACTGGAAAAATTTCCAATCCCACCTGAGATCACCCTTCTGCAATATGTAGATGATCTATTAATATCAGGTAAAGAAAGGCAAGTGGTGGCTCAAGCTACAAAGAATCTACTGAACTTTTTAGGGGATCAAGGATTAAGGGTATCTAAAAGTAAACTGCAATTTGTAGCAAGGGATGTTAAGTACCTAGGCCACCTCATCAGTGAAGGAAAAAGAAAAAAAACATCCAGAAAGCATCCAGGCCATAGTCGAGTTGCCTCTTCCTCAAACAAAAAGGGACCTACGGAAAATCCTGGGATTGGTAGGGTATGGTAGATTGTGGATAGATTCTTTTGCATCTTGAAATAAGGGGCTACACCAAAAATTACTAGAAAAAAAAAGCCTGACAATATAGAATGGGAGGAACTGGAAATGGAAGCTTTAAATGAGCTCAAGCAGGCACTGGTTCAAGCTCCTGTTCAAGCTCTTCCTTCCCTTGAGAAACCCTTTCACCTTTTGTTACAGTAGATAAGGGAATGGCCTTAAGGGTCCTAACCCAAATCTGGGGAGGCCAAAGAAGGCCCATAGCATTCCTTTCAAAGGTTTTAGATCCAGTCTCTAGGGGGTGGCCTGTGTGTGTTCAAGCCATTGCAGTGACTGCCCTTTTAGTAGAAGAAAGCAGGAAGATGAAACTTGTAGGGGCATTAGTAGTTCATACCCCTCATCAAGTGAGGTCTATTCTGTCTCAAAGGGCAGGGAGATAGTTGGCTGATTCCCAAATCCTGAAATATGAGGCAATCCTAATGGAAAAAGATGATTTGGTCTTCACAACAGATCATAGCCTAAACCTGGCCTCCTTCCTCTGGAAGGGAACTGAACAAGTAGAGACCCCTGAGCATGACTGTTGAGACCTAATTGAATACCAAACCCAAATCTGACCTGACTTAAGGGATCTTCCCCTGCATTCAGGGGAAAGATTGTTTATAGATGGATCCTCTAAAGTCCTAGAAGGAGAAAGTCACAATGACTATGCAGTTGTAGATAGGGTAACTTGTGAAGTGAAAGAAGCTAGCCAATTGCCCAATAACAGGTCAGCTCAAACTTGTGAGTTGTATGCACTAGATCAAGCCCTCAAATTATTAGAGAGAAAGGATGGTATAATCTACACCAACTCTAAGTATGCCTTTGGGGTAGTCCACACATTTGGAAAGATCTGGGAAGAAAGGGGATTAATCAACAGCAAAGGAAAAGAACCAGTTCATGGGGAATTGGTGAAATAAGTATTAACCAATCTACTCTTACCTTGAGAAATATCAGTGGTGCATATAAGCGGACATCACAAGGGCCCTACTTTTGAGGCAAAAGGCAATAGGTTAGGTGATGAGAAGGACAAGAAGGTCTCTCTCTGTCTTCCTTTAAAACTAATGGTCCTGTTACCCTCTATCCCTTCTCTGCCAAAGAAGTAAAAGAGCTGTAACAGCTAGGAGCAACCTTAAATGATCAGGGAAAATGGTTTCTCCCAGATAGCAGACAAATATTGAATAAACAAATAATGAGGGAGGTATTAGCAGTCTTATAAGAGGGGAGTCATTGGGGGGTACAAGCAATATGTGATTTAGTACTTAGACAATTTGGATGTGTAGGCCTTTATATAGTTGCTAAACAAATATGTGAATGGTGCATAATTTGTCAGATTAATAAAAACATCTTGAGAAAACAGGTACAAGGGGGAAGAGAGCCAGACCTCAGACCATTCCAGAGCATTCAAGTTGATTACACTGAAATGCCCCCAATATGTCATTTAAAGTATATTTTGGTAATTGTAGACCACCTCACCAGATGGGTGGAAGCCTACCCTCTATCCTCAGCTACAGCATTGGGAACTTCTAAAGTTGTACTTGAATAAATCATTCTCTGTTATGGGTTAGTGGAAAATATAGATTCTGACAATGACAGTCACTTAACCTCCCATGTGTTGCAGAATGTCATGAGAAGCCTGGGTGTCACTTGGGACTTCCACACTCCCTGGCATCTGCCATCTTCTGGGAGAGTGGAAAGAATGAATCAAACCATAAAGAAACACCTTTCTAAATTGGTTTTGGAAAGAAAGTTACCCTGGATCAAGTGCTTACCTATAGATCTACTAAGAATCAGGACTGCCCCTAGAAAAGAACTGGGAATTTCCCCTTATGAAATGCTTTTAGGTTTGACTTTTCCCAGGAGGACTGGAGAGCTCCCCTCCCTAGACACAAAGGATCTTTTCCTTAAGAATTATATACTGGTCTTGTCTTCTACTCTATCATCTCTCAGGCACTGTGGATTGCTGGCTCAGACCCTGCCCCTTGAATTTGCTGCCCATCAACATCAGCCCAGCAGCTGGGTTCTGATCCAGTCATGGAGACAATCCAAACTTCAACCAATCTGGGAGGGACCCTATCAAGTCTTGCTGACAAATGAGATGGCAGTATGAAAAGCAGAAAGAGGCTGGACTCATTACACATGAATAAAGGGACCAGTGCCTGAACCAGACAATAAGTATCCAGCAACTCAACCCAAATCCTGGAGAGTGACTCCCACCTCAGGTCCCCTAAGGATCACTCTAAAAAGAGAACAGTTGAAAGAACATACTGGGAGGGAGGAAGGGCTGGATTAAACCCTGTGTTTGCATTGTGCTCTGTGTATAGTTTAATCATGAAATTCCTTGTACTGACCATAATATTCCATATTCAAGGAGTAACAGGTTCTGCTAAACTGGTTATAAGTAAAGTCAAAGGCATAGAGTCCCAAAATGTACAATTTGATATTTGTCAAGGAATTAGCTGTAGAAATCTAAAACATCAGTGACAACTGAGGGAGGAATATAAGTATTTATGTAAGCAGACTGTTCAAATACAGAGCAAGATTGTTGGGGATAAACATTTGAGAGTATAACTTATGAGTCACCTGACCCCTGTTATTCTTGGAACACTGTTTGGTGGACAACACAGTATAAGGTGTGGGTCTCATACAGGTTGGAGGGAAAACCATTAAGGAAAACTTGGCTGGAGTCAAACTCTCCAGTTCAAATAGACCCCAAGGTCATTAGAATACTTAAGGCCAGAGACTTAAAGCAGAACATAAAAATAGAGACAGGTTATAGAAATACAAATGCCTGGGTAGAATGGGTCACACATACCATCAAGAGTCTAAACAGAAGTGACAGTTATGCTTGTGCAACCAGCCAACCCACTGCTCAGATAGTGCCTTTCACCTTGGGGATGAAAAAGCATGAAAAGGAATTTAAATGTATATCACTTCTCTTTCAAAATTCTACTCATGGTGAAAGTCGTAGTATGTTGTCCTCCCTTTTCCCTTCAGTCCAGAAGGGAAGTGTCAAGGCCATACCAGCTTCTCACCTTGGTCCCAGAGACCACTCTGCCTGTCTCTCCAGATGGGAATAAGGGATCCAGGATCTTGGTACCATGCCTTTGTGTACACAAGTGTGGAATGTGAGCAAGGATAAGCAACTTCTCCAGCCTAACTATACACTGAGCAAACCTCTGGTGGTAATGCAGGAAGGGTGTCCTACAGCCAACACTATCTGAGAAGTGGGGAGGAACCTGTGCTCTGGTTCAATTGGCTATCTCATTCAACCTGGCATATGAAAATAGAGAAAAAGTACCAACCCAAGGCAAAGGAGAAAAGAGAAATGTACAAAACTTTCTTGGTTCCTTCAATGGAAGAATTTATGTAGATAGTATAGGGGTTCCCTGGGAATTTCCTAATGAGTTTAAAGCTAGAAATCAAGTAGCTGCAGGATTTGAATCATTCTTATTCTGGTGGGTCACCATCAAAAAAATGTGAATCATCAGCTAAGATTTATAAACTATACCAGGGATATCATTAAGGGAATAGCAGAACAGTTAGTTGCCACTAGGCAAATGGCATGAGAACATAGAAAGGCCCTAGACATGATGCTAGCTGAAAAAAGGAGGTGTCAGTGCTATAGTTGGGGAGAAGTTGTTGTACATTCATCCCCAATAATATGGCACCTAATGGAACTATCACCAAAGCTCTATAAGGCTTAATAGTCTTATTTCAGGAACTAGCAAAAAATTCTGGCATTAACAACCCAATCACAGAATAGTTGAAAAATTGATTTGGTAAATGGAAAGGAATTGCAATGTGTATTTTAACATTCCTTATCATTTCAGCTGTAATATTTGCAGCAGCTGGGTGCTACATCATCCTGTGTGCCCAAAGGCTAGTTTAGAGACCCATCAAAAACACTCTAATCAAGTATATCAGCAGAAAATTCCATACCTCCCTTAAGAAGAAAGATTCCTATGATGAGGAATGTGAAAAAGCTCTTAGCAAATTTGAGAAACTAAAATGTGAAAACTAAAAAGGTTTAAAAAAAAAAAGAGGAGGGAATCTGTAAGAAAGGGTTAAGTTTAGTTTTTCACAAAAAAGCAGCATGGAATAGGGGAAATGGCAGCAGAACCAGCTTAAACAGGCCTTGTGGTAACGGGAAGAGAGAGAGAGCCATGATATAAGCCTAGAATCTGCACCAGTTCCTTATATGGAAAAATAACCAGGGTTACTGGAATGTAAAGGGATATGGGGGTATAATCAGAGGTGGGAACTCCCAGCAGGAAATTTAAACTGAATTAACTCTCTCAGATAGGCTGTACAATTCAAAGACTCAAAGATGGGCTAGTTAGCTCTCTTGGAAAGGCTGTAACCTCTGTATCGCCCAGCCAATGGGGAAACAGGGGAGGCACCTGCACATTAGGAATAGGAGATTAAAAGATTGCCAAGTTCTTTTTCCCACATGCCAGCCCACCACGTTTCTGGCTGTGTGCCCTATCTTGCAAGATCATGAATACTTTTCTCCTCCAGAACCGAGTGAGCATTTATTCCCTTATAGGTACCACTTTATTTCTGACACTTCCTAAATACCACATATACCATTCATTCCTTATGGGAAGGAGATTGTGGATATTTTCAAAAGAATGTAAGCAGCATATTACCTGAATGTGTTAACTTTATTAAAACTAAGAATATTCATCCTTATACATGTCAATTTTGGAGACAATTCCCTGACTCAAACAATATACAAGAACAAGTTAAATGTCAATATGAATCACAGTCTTCTCCAGGTGAATTCTGCCTTTATTATACAAAATCGACTGTCTCTGAAATTAAAAGGGATTGGAGACAATTAGAATACTCTAAAAAAAGTTCCCTGCACCAATATGTAAACAGGAAAGGAAAATTGTCGTGCTCAAATATAAGGTAAAATCACTGTATCAGAAATGCATAGTAAAAGCTAAAAAACGTCATGTAGAGAGTGTGTAGCTAATTAAATGAACTTTTTATAACTCAAATAAAGAGTAACACTATTAATGTTAAAGAACTTCCAACTGAAGTTAAGTTAATGAAGTCAATATGTCTAATATATAAATGAAGAATAAACAAAAGGAAGTAAATCCTTGTCCCTTAAAATGAGGATGAAAAAGCCCAACACTCAAAGACTTGAGAAAGGAAGACTTATGATGGCTAATTCAACAGCAACAATATCTAAACTTTCTGACTTAAATGAGTATCTGTTTCCTGATGGATTACATACATTAAAACACCATGTGGTGACTCTCTTGGAAGCCAACATGAAGGACACTCAGCATATAGATGAATTAACTACAGCCATGTTGATACTATCTTATATACAAAATTTCAGAATACCCTCCACAGAGGGAGAATTGACTGCAGAACATTAAATGGAAAATGGATTAATGAATGTCTTAATATTCCTTATCATGGCAAGAAAATAGTTAAGTGAATGTCATGCAGCAATATATATAATATAAAGAAAACTTACACATCTCCAATTAAAAGTATCTGGGAAATAGGGATTTTATTATCAAATAATTCTACCTAACAAAGTATTCTATACTAACTGGCAAGTATTAAATATTGTACATTAAGTAAAAACAGGAACTCAGCTTACTTTAACAAAGATACATCAAACTTATATTAGTCAATAATGTTCTGAGTTATATTCTTTACAGCCTAAAAGATGTGAACAAAGAGATTAGCTTATTTGTGAAGAAATTAATCTACATCAAAGTGTGGTAATAAAACTGGAAGTAAATGTCCAGTAACTGGAAAAGCAGTTTCATCTCCTTATTTAGAATTCCTTTAAAAAATGGCAGTTATGTAGTTATGTTATATGCTATAGACTGTAATATACCTCCAGATCAATCCTCAATTTTCACTATCAATGATTCATAACATGCATTGAAAAAATATTAAAGAAACATTTGCCTAAAGAGCAAACTGTTGTTTTGGGTAAATCTCATATACCAAAAATACAACTGAGGTTACCACACCAGGTTGGAATCTTAGCTAAGCTGAAGAAGATTGAAGTCAAGGCCACTGATACATGGGCTAGCATTGAAAAGCAGACAGAATATACAATATCTGACCTTCTCAAACTGGAATTACATAAAGGAGATACTCCAGAGTAGATCAAGCAATGAGGAGAAGCATTGGAAGATGTCTGGCCTGCTGCTGCCTCAGCTACTATAACAATTGCCAGATTTGTGAGTTCTGCTACCAAAGGCATCTTTGGTGGAATAATTGATATATTAACTTATACTAAGCCCATAGTCATCCAAATAATTATTACCATACTTATAGTATTGATTTTCAGGACTCTGAAATGGCTTCCAAATTCTGAGAAAAAGAAGGAACAGTAAGTGACAATGGAGAGAGACAAGGCAATACAGCTGTTTTACATCATCTTCATAAAATCTTACTACAAGGTGTTTTTAGTGAAGAATGTAAGTGGAAACTTCAATCTGCTCTATTAACTCTGTATGCTCTCATACTGTCAGGAATGTAATGCATAATTTTGACATTATCTTTTTGTAGCTAAGACTAAGAAACTTTGCCTGAAATATATGTGCAAAATATGTGCAGAAAAGTCCCTGGATAGAAAATATTTGTTTTATGATACTGATGCAAATTCTGAGTGCTTCCTTCCAATAAAAACAGAATATAGCACCCATATTACAATTCAAGAGTTAACATACACTTTGCCTTGCCATCAACTATTCCTTCTAGTAAGAGGTATAGGAGATACAAGAACAGACAACCAGGCACAGAGCTTTGCAATGAGCATGACTGGCACCAGATGTCAAGCATATATATCCCAGCAACAACTCTGTTTCCACTGATGAGCAAGCTACCATGTCTGCTGAGCATTCTGATCTGCCAGAACACCCATGCACCCAGGAAGCAGATCCTGTACCCATCACCATGGAGGAGATCTTCCAGGATGACAGCCTCAATAACCTTCAACTCACCAGGACTTGGTGATGTGGTTATGATTTTGAGTCCACATGGAACTCTGATTTATATTTGCTGGAAAAACACCACTTGGTGTGGTGGAAAGTTTAAATGTAATTCTAAACAATATTTTGGCTGTATACTATAATTACTGGTTTTGGAACTTCCCCAAAGAAGGGAGCAAAGTAATTATATTGTATTTGGACTTTAAACATTGAATTAAATAAACCACTAACAGAATACTGTAAATATCCTTTAGATTTAATCCAGGTATAAGAATTCTACTGTCAGAACATATGGATAATGCATGCAAGCCTGTATTTTGAATAAATGGGCTACTGACCCTAATTGAATACATCCTACCATGGGTATGGCCAATTTCTGAAAGGGCAAGAATTTCAGAGAGCAATGTTGATTGGCCCTTATGGAATGAAATTTGGAGAATAAGGAGAGCCAGATATTAATGACAATAATGATGGAATGAGTTATATGGAATTTGGAGAGAGAAATCAGTGGAAGAGGGTATCACAGGATCTAAGAAATCTGATAATGAGAATGCTGATTTGCTCTATCCATGCTGCTCTCATATACCATCTGATATTTTCTGTTCTGACAGTAAAGAACCAGTTATTACTCATGATATAGAAGCATATGTAACAGAACAGTTACCTAAAAACACTCAAGTACAATTTCCAAATGAAAAAAAGTGGAAAGGCCTTCCCACATTAACTGGGACAGATGATTCATATCCTTCAAGTCCCATATTAGAACTTGAAGGAGAAGCTAAACAGTTAAAAAACCTGTGAATATTTTCAAGAAAGCAGAAAGGCCCTCTCAACCTTCTTACATATAGATAACACATAATCACCTAGTCCTCTGTGAAAACAGGATGGAGCTGCAGCTGTTACTTTAACCATAAATAAGTCATAAAGAATGTAGCAAGGTTAAGTACAGTTCTAATCAAATATATGGTTATCAGTATGATGGAATGGCTAAATAATCATCGAAAAAATGAAAAATTATATTAATAAATTAGAAACAAGTAACAGTAATCTTTTCCAATTTTGAGTCTTTATGCAAGTAAAAGTATATATATTGCTCTTACAGAAATAATAGCTTAATTAATAAAAATATTATCAGTAGAGTTTTATAGGCATTCAAGGCTAAGTCGCTGATAATGTGGATACCCTCCTTTGATCTTGACACTCATGGATCAAGATGCTTCAAATGAGATATTCATGTTCATGAAGTAACATTTAATGTAAAAATAGAATATAACTTAAAGTTACTCTAAATCAAGATGATATAAATTGTCTGTAACTCAAATAAAAGGAAATTTCTCTAGTCTCAAAACCAGCTGTGCCTGGAGGAGTGGGTGCTCCCTCTCTTGGTAATGTGTCAATTAATTTTTAACATTGTAAACTTGTTTCTTTTAGCTTAAGTGCTCCTTTAGTAAAAATGTGTTAAAGGTGAATTCCTTTCTTAAGTGCTCTTTACTTTTAAATTATTGCCTGTCCCTATACACTTAATTGAGTGGGAGGTAACTTGATGAAGTCCAAACCTATTAAATCAGGACCTGATTAGTCTCAGGCCTTTTCTAATGGAGATCATAGGCATGAGGTGCAAAGAAATGAAACTCTGACACTAGGACAGAGACACAGATGACTGAGCAGGAGAATTAGAAGCCAGAGGTAGAGACAGAGGTTAGATTGCCATGTGACATGGTTCAGGGGCTGAGTTATGTCTGTGAGTCACCACCAGGACTTGACAGACATCAGAGAAGGCAGGACCTGCCAGTACCTTGCTTTTGGACTGCTAGCCTCCCAAACTGCCAACAATAAATTGTTGGTGAAGCAACAAGTCTGTGGTATTTATTATAGCAACCTGGCAACTAAACACAGTATTTATTACTCTGTATGGTAGCATTTTTTATATGAACTCACTCCTTCAATGTATTAATGAGTTTAGGGACCCTTGTTCAGTGAGGCATTGTTCTCAGAGTATAAGGTATAAAGAAGAGCACTGTGCAGTGAATAAAATAGGCAATGAAATACTTCTGAAGAAATGTCTAAAATTTAATCATAGATGCTTTCTAAAACAGTGATATGGAATTAATGAGATTTCAGATGCATTTATAACCCAGCATCAATTTTTACCTGAGCTTCTTCTTCCCACTAGAAATCCCTTATTACATGTCAGAAATTTCCAAAGTTTGTAGACATATATTTTCTAGAGTCCAGTATACTTATTATGTGTTTTGATGCACATCAGTATCATACTTATGGGAACAAGGTCAACGCTAGTTGAGCCTAAAACACAGAAGTGTGAGATATTACATCCTTATATTTTTCTCCTATTTCCAGTTATATCCCCCAACATTGAAACATTTCGAATCCACAACCTGTGCCTATTTTCTCATCTTCAGCCAATCCTGGGTTGGAATATAACTGCATGGATTCTCCTTCCCTTTAGGCAAAATTTATGAACTCCTTTAACATAAGTTTTCTTATCTATCTAATAAGATTACTATAAAGATTAATATTTTCTATGTAAACCCAGCACAGTGACTGGAATATTAAAAAAATCCAAGGAACATAAGCTAAACCACAAAACAGGACCACTTAGCTGTGGATACACAATAATTATTTTCTCCTATTTATTCTCTAAATCATTCCTTAAATCTTTTTCCTCCTTTTTATCTGACTCCTATTACTTTTTTCATTTGTTTTTATGAGAAGTAGTAGGCTTACAGAAAGCTCCAGCATAAAGTACAGTTGTTCCCACATACCACCCTATTATTTAAATTATGCATTACTGAGGTGTATCTATTACAATTCATGAAAGAACATTTTATAATTATGCCATTAACTATTGTCTATCATTTGTATTAAGGTTCACTGTGTTGTATTGTCCTCTTTCTATTTTTAAATTTTGTTCTAGAAGCATATAAACCTAAACATCCCCCTTTTAACCATTCAACTATAACATTCATTGCTGTTGATTGTATTCATAATGCTGTGCTATCACAACCACCATCCTTTTCTAAAACTTTCCATCAACCCAAATACAGACTAGTTTCAATGTCACCTCCTCTCTTCCTCCCAATCTCTCTCTCTCTTTGTCTCTAGTTTCTCCCTCTTACTTTAATAAACACACTTGCCTGATTTACTCTGAAGCTAAATTTTCATAAACTCTTGGAAATGGCTGAGTTTGGGAGGAACTTGGCTTTACATCTATAAAACAAAACTGGTGATGCTTTAGTACTTGGAACTTCATAAAACTGTTAAATGCTATAAATATTCTAGTTTGCATTTATCTGTTAAATGGACAAATAATTGAAAACTAAAAATCAATATTCATATTATAATGGCATGTAGAAACTAAAAAATCAGTACCCTATT